>NC_142008.1:36921828-37082765 GCF_049901715.1 Pseudonaja textilis | reverse complement strand
GTCATTTTGTTTACCTGCAAATATATGTATTACTATTTTCTGTATATTTACACAAAAAATAGTGCAGGGATTGTCATTGTAAACTAAATCAAATGCTGAACCGTTTTAATTTACCCATTATAACTTCCTCCATCTATGCAGAATAAATGAACCCTTTCAACTAAAGGGAATTCTTAAAACCTACTGGATTCCTAGCTATAAAATACAGTGCTGGCTTTCATTTCCATACTCTTCATCTTCAGGCTTCATTTTGTTTGCCCTGGAACCAGGCTCCACACATTCTACTCCCCCCACCACAAACCCACCATTGTACATGTACAAATGTTGAAAATTATGAATGGTTCCTTGAACCAAAGAGGAGAGGAGAATGGGGGTAGATGGATTCCTCTGTTCTATGGAAATTGCAGGGCTATGTGGTCCAATCACTCCCATTTTCTGAGCTAGAAATCACCATTACTTAATTTGAAATAATGGAGGAAGGAAACAGCTTGGGAAGGGGGAGACATCCAGAGGAGCACATTGTCGTCTCCCCCTGCGCACTCCCACTTTTTAATCACCCTCCAACTGGCCTCCACCCCTTTGTCCTCCGATTCATAATGTTGAGTTCTAGCATCGATGCAACGAACGCACATCAAACTGCCAGAAACATTATTATGCAGGAAGGAAAGGGGTGGGTGGGAGCTGTTTCAAGGAGACGTCGTTTCTCCTCCTACCGCCCCCGGCAAGACCCCTTGGTTTTTCTCTGGCGTGTAGCCAATTGCGAACAAGGCACTACACAGAGCCACCAAACGTGAAATCCCGGGCAAAAGTGGCGGTAGCGCATCGTCCATGAATTTGTGTGGAAGGCGAGCTCCCAGTGTTTTGCCGTTGTTATCCCACAGAGGTTCCTTGGGAGCTACAATAACTAACTCAGCAGACTCAGGCACACTTTGGGGAACCTCAGCGATTGCGGGGAAGGCGAACGGGTGGCCTTTGTGTTACATTTGACCTCCTCCTTGCTCTTCTGCCTTTTCCCTTAGATTAAAGGTAGGGAGGAATTTCGCCTCTCTTGACCCTTTGTCCCGATCCAGTTGTACAGTTGTCGCGATCCAGGCGAGGGAGCTTCTGAGCCTTGGCATACAGGAGATAGTTCGTATACACAACAACTAAATCCGAAGGAGAGTAAAAAAAAAAAAAAAACAGGGGAAAGAGCACGCGGTCAGGAGTCCTAGCCGATCAAATATCGCTCTTTAATAATAATTTTTTAAAAAAATGCTCTGAACGGCCAAAGCCAATTCGCAGTTTCTACTCCTTTGTGACTCCCCGAGCTTAAATCTGCTGTTATCTAATTGAGGCGTTCGTATTCCTCACGTGAGAAGTTGATTGGTAGTATGAACACGTGGCTCATTCAAAAAGCCGGACTATTCAAGTGATATTTTTTTCCCCCTTTCCCCTCCTCCCCCCCGCTCTCTTTTTAGAAGAGGCGGTGCCTGCGTTCTCGTATTGTAACATTTTCATACTCCGCCTGCTGCTTGCAAGGGGGCTTGGGGGTAAGACAAAAAAAGTAGTTTCCCCCCCCCACTCTTTCTCCTCCCTTTCTCTTTTTTAAAACCGCCATCGCAGTTCCGAACGCATCGTGATTTCTACCGTAGCTTCGGGTAGCGCAGCGAACGTTCAGTATTTGATCACAGGCTCTTTTTTTTTTTTAAACTCTGTGAAGCGGGAGGGAGGAATGGGTGGGTGGGAGACGGACGGATAAAAGCTGCAGTTATAAGTCTTCTTTCTCCCTCTCTCTCTCTTTTTGAACCCGTCCTCTTATTTTGGTTGCAAGAATCATTTGAGGGTGGTTTTTTTTTTTTTTTTTGGTTGTTGTTGTTGTTGCTTCAAAGTCAGCCTGTACATGTTTTCTTTAATTGTCGTTAAGCAAAGGTCTATTTTTCGCTAAGAAGATGAACAAGCTGTACATCGGGAACCTGGGCGAAAACGTGTGCCCTCTGGACCTGGAAAGTATCTTTAAAGAGTCCAAGATTCCTTTCACCGGTCAGTTTCTTGTGAAGACGGGATATGCTTTTGTGGACTGCCCCGACGAAAATTGGGCTATGAAGGCCATCGAGGCACTTTCAGGTGGGTGAAGTCCCCTCAGCCACCCCAGTCTTAGCTTCCTATTACCCGTACGCTCAATTAAGGGCGATCTCCGTTGCTTTCCTCTACTCCAATAATCCCCTAGAAAGAATTCTCTCTGCCCCACCCCTCTGCGTATTGCCCTCGTCATTTTGGTTTAAAATTCCTACTCCCGGATTATAATCCCTCGATTTGGTCCGAAGACTCCTCCGGACGGGTTTATTTCGGTGCGGGGTTCGGGTATATTAGACTGCACTTATTCTGAAGGACTTAAGCCGCGCTGTTCGGGGGCCCCCCGAAAGAAGCACTGCTTAGATTCTCTCGAGGAGATTGCTTCTTCTTCCTTGCAGCTTGTCAGGTAACGCGGTAAATGGCTGGGGTTCCAATCCGTTTCTTTGAGGTGGGGGGAAGGATTGCGACTAGAAATTGCAAGACAGCTTGGCTCGGAGAATTTCCGGCTCTTTCTCTCCCACCCCTCTTTAAATGCTTAAAATAGCATTTCAAATGTGTTCGAGAAAACGGCATGTTGGAGAGGGAGAGAAGACGCGCTAAACGTCGCCTACAGTGGTAGAAAAGGGAGGCGCGCGCGCAGAAACGCACAAGCCAGGGCCCAACTAGCAGCCACCCATTTCGTGGCGCAGGGACTCCTTTCTCTATCTAAACGCTTGCATACGGAATACCGCGGCAGAGAGAGATCTAAGTTTCCAGTTGTCCGTGGGGCAGGTGGAAATGGAAACACGAGCCTTTCCATGGAGGCAAAGCGCGGCGCCTCAGGCTTTGCTGGAAGCGCAAAACGTGCGCGTCCGGAGATTCTCGCTGGCTTCTCTAAATTACGTCTCTCCTCTCCCCCCCACCATTTATTTCGAATTTGTGAAGTGAGAGTTGCCCTATGTGGGGCTGTTGATTCCTTTTCACATTAAAAGCCAAACTTTAGCTGTTTAAAAGAAAAACAAAGGGATCCTCCTCCTCCTCCTCCTCGCCTCTTTCAGGAGAGAGGTCGAGGCCTGAAAGCCCAATTCGCCGCTGCTTCTGGGTGTCATTTCGGTTTTCCTTTGGCTCTCAGTCATTAACTGGGCATCTCGACCTCTGAGTTTCTACATCCTGTTTTTGTGTGAAAGACGACTTGGCGGATTGAACGGGGGTGGGGGGAGGCTGGTTAAACTGAATGATTTCATTTGAGTCCTGTTTTCGCTCTCTTCCACCTCTGAGTTGGGGTGGGGAATCTTGTCTCAGCCGGTGACTGTGGGAGTAAGCACATGAAAGAAGACATGAGAGGGTGTATTTCCAGGAAAAAACGCGTGGGGAGCGCGCTCATTTTTCACTGAAACCAGCAGTTCCTGTTTCCTCGTGACAAGTTATTAGAGGCCTGTTCGTTTAGTCAAGGGAGACATACATATGTATATGTCTTTGTGTCGTTAACGTTTCAGCATATCATTTTGGAAAGCATAGGTTAAATAATAAGCATCCACTTTGAATTAAGAAAGTCTTTTAGTACTAGTTTGAGCATTTATCTTGGAAATTGGCCTCTTCTAAAGTTACTTTGTGACTTTCCCACTACCCAACAACATTTTCAAAACACATAAATAAGTTGTATTTGTGATGTTTTGCATCATTACATATTCCGTTCAGGAGGGCATTAGAAAATCTGAAGGAGTGGGAGAGCACGTAATTCATTCTATAATGAGTTGTGTTACTGTTTGCAGGTAAAGTGGAGCTGCATGGTAAATTCCTAGAAGTTGAACATTCAGTTCCCAAAAGACAAAGGTATTTTATTACATACGCATAATAGTTTAATGTCTAAATTGAAAAGTTCATTATAAGAGATTAAGAAATTAATCTGAAATTAGTAATTATATTTAATGGGAAGCTATCAGTTGTGATTGTAGAGAAATTTGTTACAATTTACAATAAAGTTTAAATATTAAAATATTTTGTAATGCAATTAACTTAAAAGAAATAATTTAACATTAAGAATTAGCATATTGAAATTTTAAAAGATAAATGAGGTCTGTCATCTTTCAAGGTTGGTGGTCTGAAATTGGAGAGGATACTGTTATTTTGTAAAAGGGCCACCTTGTTGAAGTATTTTCTCATCAAAAGATAGTCTTTTATAGTAGACAGTGATTTATTTTTTTATGGCAATAAATGCTTATATATAATTAGCCTTTTCTGAACTTGGTGAAGGGAGTAGATAGTGATACAATTTTTATGGTGCTGATACATTTGAATCTACCTATTAAAGCAACTTAATCCTAGGACAAGTATATCTGTTTTCAGTTCCTGAATGATCAGGGTTATAAAGTATTTCAGTTTTTAACTGAATGTAGCATAGTTGTTATTCTTATTAGGATTCCTAGTTATGAATATTAACTAAATGAAAAATCTTTTAAAAAAAATCTTTAAAGAATCTTTTAAAAGACCTTTAGAAAAAGTTTGAGGCCCATAAATTGGATTATCTCATATTGAGAATTAAAATATATAAAACTTATTTAAAGAATTTTAGTTGGAAATATAAGAGTTAGGTAATTGGCAGAATACCAGTGTTATTTGCCATAGCTGTTGTATGTTAAATCTACTAGTACTTATTTTGCTATGCTTGCTGAATACTTCCACACTCATATTTCATTTGTAAACTCACAAGTGATATTCATTATATATAGGCTTATTTAAAAGTTCATTAAAAAATAAGAACGTTCCCAAGTATACACTACAGATTTTGAAAATATACACCATAAATACATTTCTTAAGATACACATTTCAAATTGGTATCATGCAAAGTAGTACAATAGGCAATATTAACATTATCATATGCTATAAAATGAGAAACTATAATGATTTTATAGTACATTTTTATTACTATCAACAGTACCAAATATTAAAGGATTGAAAATTTATTTGATACATTTTCATTTTTTCTTCATTGTGTTAATTGCTTTGAACCTGAGTATGAAGAAAAAGTATACCAAGCATCTAGTTGAAAAATATTTGTAAATACAGTTATTTTATTTGCGAATTCAACGGCTTTGCATGGGAAAGATTTTTGCTAAAATTATTTAAAATGCCATGAATGATTAAAATATTTTTCAAAATACTATTTAAATGTTTAAATGCTCAATGCATATGTATAATATCTGATATGAAGACCAGATAAAAAATATAGCCTATAACTCTATGCACATTTGGAAATAGTCTTGTTGAACTCAGGAAGACTTCCCAGTGAAATAATGTAAACAATTTACAACCGTGTGTTTGGTGATAAATAATGTTTATTGTTACCACTTAAAAAGTGTATAATTCTCTTTAAGTAAAACACCAACATTCTCTGAGAAGAAATATTTTTCATTGCTTGCTAATAACTTTTATAACTTCTTTTAAAAAGTTCTTTGTATAAAGATCTGTATAAATAATTGAATATCCTTACAGCAAAATATATGTTTAATTGATATTTCAGATATTTTAAGTTAGCTAAGTTTATTACTAAGATAGTATAAAAATGTATTATAAATTCTCCTTCCTTTTTCCATTTCTAGAAAATCTATATAGTTGGTATCAATTGATCTGGGATCTGATCTGATTGGTTAAATATTTCAAATGATCATTTGACAACTATATATATATTAAGAGAAACAGAAACATACAAAAATTGTTTTAAAAGTATTTTTTGGTGAGATAAAAATTCCAAACAATTTAGTGATAAGTCTATTTCCATATAATTATTCTAGTTTATGTTCTCCTCTTTTGGGTCTTTCACTTGGTCACCAAGGGTATATTGTTAATCCATCTATTCTCATATTAATGGCTTCAGTATTGTTAATATTGTTATAAATATAAATTACATTTGTAGGGCCAGTTATTGCAAGAAGTACATCTTTTTCTATGGAAAAAGAGTTTCAACAACTCATTGCATTCCACTAGTTTGAGCTCCTAAATTAAAAGAATGTTGTATCAATATTTACAGAATTAACCTTTATATTTTTTATGAAAAGCAGTATAGAACTTCAGTGTTCTTGAATGCTCATTGAAGTCCTCAGACAGGGAAATTATAAATTTTGTGGGATGAGAGTAGTAGTGGTTGGCATATTCCAAATATTCCAAAAGAGGAAACACAGGAAATGGAGAAGAACAAAGTATTTATAATATAGTTACATTAAGAAAGCAATTTCTGTCTTACTAGGAAACTTCAAGGGAACACAGGGATACAGTATTCACAACTTTATAGAATAATAAAAATACCTTACTATGTTATGTAAATTTAAGTTAAAGTTCAGAACTTGGAAATGACATTGTAACAGTGCTCCTATTTTAGCCACATGTTTGAAAAGAATGTGGAGTATTCTTTGCTATGATTGTCACTTCCCACAAAAGGGAAAAACTATAAAACAAGCTCATACATGAATATTGAAAATCTTCGTATGCATGCCTTTTAGGTAGCATTTAGTTTGCTTCAACAGCTGTTACTTGGTTGGGTGATATACATACCAGAGACTGATTGTTCAAATAATCTTAGTATCATCTGAATAGTATAGCTTTAGAGTGGAACCTGATTCTTGTGGGCTAGGGCTACTTTATGTTGAATCAATCCTTGAGGAGTATAAATATTATTTAATCCTCGCAAATTTCACAGATATATTTGTCCCTAAAATTAGAGTCTTCTTGAAAGTACTACTCTTATTTTGAGGACAGATGCTAATCTACTTTACAGCATGTGTCATGGTGTGTTTTGGGGGTGGGAATGTGTATCTGTGTTACTATCCTAACCATGTACCTTTAGTTTGTAATATATGATTAGAAGTGAAACAAATATGTTCAGCAATCTTTTTTGACTCCCAGCTCATGTATAACAGTGCCTGGTGGTATATTATGAAGTGTTCCTGCACATTAAAACAAATATACAAACAATCTTCTAATTCTTATAGTTCAAGTACTAAGGCTAAGCCTTCCTTTTCTTTGTCTCAACATTTTATAAACTTCTCTCCGCCACCCAAATTTCCAATATTGATTAGTGCTCATAAAATGTAACTTAGGAAGTTGGAAAAGGGAGATGACTCAAGAGATGAGACTCTGCTTGTTGATCTCTTAATTCAATTTTTTTTTCATAGTAATCATGTAAAGTGTTGTATGGGCCAAGAACAATTATGAGAAAAAATTGCTGTCTTCATCTGATATTTCATTTGGTAACGTTTATATGACAGATATAAATTTGGTGATAAAAAACAAAGCAACTTTAGTATTTGTACAAGCTACTTGAAGGATATACATAGACCACAGGTCGCCATATATATACCGTATTCAGATCAGATTTCTGCACAAAATGTGGTGTGTTCTGGTTTACTGAATAATTAAAAAGCCAATTTAAACTGGCTAATAATTTTTTTAAAATATATGGGTGAGAAAAATAATGAAAATCTGATTGATCTTTAAAAATATTCTTAGGAAATATAGTTCTATGAAAAGGATTAAAGGTTTTGAATAGTCTCCCCTTATTCACTTTCATATTAGCAAAATATGTCTAAAGGAATAGCACTGCCCAACTGACTGTGGATAATCCCAATAGATATGTTTTGTTGGTTCTGAGTAGTACATGGAGGGAGATTGCCAGGGAATGGTTAACTGGACTGGAATTGGAAAAAGATAACAGTACATTATTTTAATAACACAGCCAAGAAAACTGCTAAAATGCAGTTACTAGTGTCAAGAGCATCTTTATCTTTTACTTTATAATATACACAATCAGGCTTTGTAAAATACAAGCAATTGAAAATACCGGTATCATGTTTTCATAGAAATACAGTAGAATAGCTTTTGACATATGTTATAAGGTATGCAATATACTTGCAGAATTAATCAGTAGTATCTGTGTATGCTAATACAAAATTTAAAGATTGGCTTGTAAGTATACTTAGAAGGAAAAGGAAGTTAACATTCATCCCAGACTTCCTATATGAAACAGACAAATATAGCCAAACTAGTTCCATCATTAGTACAGTCGCTGCCCTTTTGACCTATAAATTAGTTATATCCTGTAACACAGAATGATTTTCTATTTAAGTCAGTTACACCATACACTGTAAGCCTGCTGTTCTTACAGTAACTTTATCCTGTAGAATGTAATTCCTGAGCAAAAAACAACAACACTATAACTATACACATTATTCCCTTAATTTTCTTGTTCTTTCCAACGTTTTGAAAAAAGCGAATCTAAAATCAAAACTGCTTTTAATGCAAGTAGAATAGGATGGTTTTATGGATATGAAGTCGAAATCTAAATATTAACTCAATTTTGTGAATTAACCTTAAGTGGTTATAGTGCACTGACCTGTTTAATACTAGTAGATTACAGCGGCAATCCAGGAGGAGGTGTTTCTAGTATACTTAACTTGCTTCTGCCTTGTAGCCATGAATAGAAATATGGAGAAAGAAGTTGGTCAGGCTTTGGTTGTATGTGTGTATTAATGTTGTAAAAGGATTTTGTGGTAGTCTCTGGTTGTGCATTTGTGTGTCTTCTAGTCTGAGGAAACAGACATAACAGTTCTCACATAATACTAAATTTCACTAGTGAGGTTAACTTAGAAGAATGGTCAGGTTTTATCTATTTATTAAAATATTTTTTAAAAAAATTCAATCCAATTCATGTAACAAAGCATTTCAAAACTCTGTGATATAATACAGCACCATAGGGTCTGCCATAGAAAAATGACAATGTTGACAAAAAATATCAATAGCAAAACACTTTTATTATTGATAACTAATAATTGGGAAATAGATTTGGGGGCTATTCAGTATAACAGGATTGGCAAAATTATTATTTCTTCTGTAATGGCAATGATACTGTATATAAATAGTTTGAAATTGCTATTTTCAACTGTAGACCTCTGATAAAATATTGAAGGAAAAAACAAGAATATTATGCAGGCAAAACTAAAACAAGGCAACCATTTTACCCACCTATTCTTCTCCATTGCCCAGCTCCCATCAGCTGCTCATTTGTTTGGCAGAGAAATTGAAGTAATAGCTGTCCAGTTTTTCTGAATGAAGGGTAAATGTATGAACTTCCCCTCTCTCCCCACAGATTTGGCTTCAGGACCAGCATAGTGGTTCTTATTGGGACTTAAGGATACACACATCTATTGATGTAAGGGCATTCAAAAAGGATTCACTGGTTTCAACTTTGTCATATTCCTAGGAAAAGGAATCTAGTTTTCGGAATAAATGTAAAATAATTTTGGGAAATGCACCTTTTCTAGAATCAGTTTCTCTTTGTAAGTTGGAATTTTCCTCATCGTATGAGAGATTCTGAATGTAGGGACAAAAAAGGCATCTTGCTTTCCTCATCTGCACTTGGAGGCTAAGCAGGATTGCTTAATACATATAGTTTTCAGCTTAAAGACTGTTCATGTAATGATGATTTGAATTATGATGGCTTTGGAAAAAGGGACTTTGAAATATTATAAGCGTTTCAGGCCATGGAAGAATAATTGTACCACTTCCACGGTCATGTGATTGTAATCTGGATGCTTTGCGACCTATTTTGTACTGATGATCAGTTACCAAGCACCACAATATTATGCGATCACCATTTGCAATCTTTCCTGACACTTCTCCCAAAAATCAGATGGGAAATGGATAGGGAAGGTTGCAAGCTGTTGCTGCCTTTTCCAGAGGACTGACTTGTCTCTAAGGCGGGGGTTAGGGGTGGGCATTAATTTTCCCAAGTAGCCACATGAAAAGCTAGGGTACTGTGAAGAGTTGAACCAATGTAACTTAATTTGATCCTCCGTTCTGAACTTTAACTGCGCCTGGTGAAAGCGCTGCACAGGTGCAGAAAAGCACTTTCTGCAGCCACTAGCCAACTGAAGGAGTGCACAGTGATTGCACAGAGCTGGATCACACCGGGTTTCTCCTCTTGTCTCCTGCAGCGTGATTATTTACATTTGATCTCTAATTTCCTATTGCCCTCAAGTGAGCTGAATGTGGCCCAGGGCTATAAAATGCCCAAGTCTGCTCTAGAGGCTAAATGAAAATCCTGCCAAAAGAGGTGACTTATGACCATAAGATATATCTATTAAGTTTTATATTAGATTGAAAAAATATATAATGGTAATCTATTTATAAAACTGCTAAGACACTACATAGATGTTTCCCTGTATTTACCAGGAATTGTATTTGATTTAATAAAGTACTTTTACAGTCTGTGGAACCATTTCTTCCCTGAATTGGCAGAACACAAGAAATAGGTTGCCAATTTCAACAGACCTAAGCTCTGTGATTTCATGCAGGTATATGGAGATGTTTATTTATTTCGCTTTGGATGTGGCTGGTATCTTTTCTTGCTTCTGCTTGATATCCTATATCTTATACAGAATAGCCCCCAATCCTTGATAGCCATACTTAAAATACAATTTACACTTCTGCTTTCCCATCCTAAAAGAATAAATGTAGAAATTTTAATAAGCTGTTTCCTTATAAAGAAATGCACATTGTTGAATCCTGACAGTGAATGGAAGTGGAGATTTAGATTTTTCCTTCTTGGTGCAGGTTTTTCAGAAAGCAGAGAAGACATTTATTTAACAGGGACTTGAGTGGTCTATTGTCATTTTGATGGAGGAGTTTCTTGATTTTGTTAGGACTTGAATTTATTGATTTGAGTTTACTGAAGATGGTTTTACTTGGATATTTTACCTATTAATGTTTATTGTTTCTACTTTTAGATATGTTTCTTTTGTTGTAAAATGTCAGGGTCCTCCTGGATTTGATAACATAATTTTAGTACAAAAATAAATAAAAGAAATTATTGAAACTCCTATTAGGGATAGTTATAAATTAATGATAAACTGTCTCCATTATGAGTTTCCTATGATAACTTGCCTAGAAATCAGACTGGGCTGGATTGTTGTAGATCTGTTTTTCCTCTCTTGTTGAGTTGTGTCCGCACAAGTAATTTATAACTTTCCACGAGTAGATCTATGTTTCATGTTTGCAAATCATGTTTGAACCAAGATTCAAAAATGAAATAACAATTTTAATTGTAATCAGACTACTTAAGGTACGTTATGAAAAGCCAACCACAGCTTTGTGATGCTTTAAATTCACTTTTATATAATAAATATAAATATTATCTAAGATTAATGGAAATGAAAATATGACTATGTACAAACATTGCTCATGTGAAAAGATGCATAAAATTTAAAAAATAAAAAACTTGGAAAAAAATAAACTCACTTTTATATCCAAGTTAGTAGATCTAAAGGCTCCTCTTTGGATGAAAAAAAATCGTTTTACAGGTATCAACCTACAAGTTCCTATAAAATATATATGTGGGTTTGTCTTACGACTATTTGTTTTACAACCATTCAAAGTTATGGTGCTGAAAAAAGGTGGCTTATGACCGGTCCTTGCACTTACAGCAATAGCACTAAGATTTATATACTGCTTCACAGTGCTTTACAGCCCTCTCTAAGCTGTTTACAGAGTCAGTATATTGCCCCCAACAATCTGGGTCCCCATTTTACCCACCTTGGATGGATGGAAGGCAGAGTCAACCTTGAGCCTGGTGTGATTTGAACTGCCAAATTGCAGGCAGCTGGCAGTCAGCAGAAATAGCCTGCAGTACTGCACTCTTAACCACTGCGCCACTGCAACTCATTATATGATCATTGTAGCATTTCCATGGTCACATGATCAAAATCTAGGCATTTGGCAATAGATATTTACTCTGGATATGTAATCCCAATTTGTGACCTGCCTAGGAACTTTCTGACAAGCGAAGCCAATGGAGGAAGCTTGATTCGCTTAACGACTACATGAAACAACTATGGCAAAGAAAGTAAATTGGTCATAATTTACTTAACCAAATCATCATTTAATGATGGAAATTCTAGTTCAACTGTGGTTGTAAATCAAGGATTACATGTATCATACTAATTATATCGCCTGCTTACTGATTTGAGATAAACATGATATAATTATATAAACAGGATATAATCAATTTTCTATATGTTAAGTGTTTTATGCAGATGCATGTCTTTTAACTGAAGTAAACAGTATTAAATATGCTCAATGCATACTCTAGACTAGCTCATAGAATACAGTACTTTTTATCAGTGATTAAACAGATCAGTCCAGGAAATCAATTCCATTAGAAGGCTAAAGCTACTTTTATTGAGACTGGCTATTATAGCAGAACCTTGTAAGTTTGTTTATGATGTACTTCCTGATCTTCCTTTTATAGTTCAGTGAATTAGAGGGGCATCTGTCTGAGCTATTTCTGAATGTTACCTGCCTGTTTTAGACTTCAGAAACAGTCCAGTCCTTTGGGTAAAGAGGGTTCATAGAACCTCTTACATGGTACTTGACCATGGCATCCTTTTGGAAACAGTCAGAAGATTGGGAGTGGATGGCACAGTATTGATTCAACTCCTTTCTCCAGGATTGATTCCAGTCTTGTGTTAATTGGAGAGGAAAGATTCTATCCTAGGTCCCTATTATGTGGGCTGCTGCAGAATTCAGTGCTCTCTCCTTTTTAACATTACATGACACCATTGGGTGTGCTCCTCCGTTGCCGCAGGGTGAGGTATCAGTATCCTGATGATATCCTACTTTAAGGCTCTGACCTGATGAATTAAGAAACTCCATGAATGTCTTAAACCATTGCTTGAAGACTGTTAGGGATTGGATGGGAAACATCAGGTTTCAGCTGAACTCTGACAAGCAGAGTGGCTCTTGGTTTGGGGGTTGAGTGATTCCAGGATTATGCCACCTTTTTGATCAGGTTGCAATGTCCCAGGTAAACCCAGTGCAAATTCTAGAATCTTCCTGACTCATGACTTTGCTTGAAGAAGAAGGGACAGTTGCATTTGGGATGACTGTTCCTGGATCAGGAGACACTGCTAACAATGGTATACCCCCAAGTTAGATCCATATTGGATTAGTGAAATGCTTTCTACACAGGGCTGCCCTTGAAGATGCAGAATGCTATGGCCTGTGTGCTTCTAGAACATCACATGTCAAACTGGCTTTGATTGCCAGTTTGCTTTCAGGCCAAATTCAAATAGCTGGTTTTAACTTTTAAATCCTTTCATGATCTGAGGGACTGCCTCTGCCTGATTATATGAGCCTGTCCCATTAGATCAAACAGAGATGATATGCTGCAATTATCATTTGCCAGGGACTTAAATTTGGTGATTTGAAGTGATTAAATTTGGTGATCTTTACCATGCTTGCAGACTTGTGTAGCATTCTCTCCTCAAAGATTTGGTTAACTCCTTTAACCAAACCTTTTTTTGGTCTTCTCTAGTTCCTTAAATCATCAGGTTTGTGGTCCAAGGGAACCAGGGAAATGGTCAGATGGTTTCATTACTGAGATAGTTATATTCTCTTTCTCCATACTTTGGGTTTATATATTTTAATCTTTAACATTATTTTAGTCCTGATTTTTAAATTTCAAAAAAATAAAGGGAACATTTAAACAACACAATGTAACTCCAAGTCAGTCACACTGCTTTGAAATCAAACTGTCCACTTAGGTAGCAACACTGATTAACAATCAGCTTCACATGCTGTTGTGCAAATGGAATAGACAACAGGTGGAAAGCATAGACATAGACATCCCCAATAAAGGAGTGGTTCTGCAAGTGGTGGCCAGAGACCACTTCTCAGTTCCTATGCTTTCTGGCTGATGGTTTGGACACTTTTGAACGCTGGAGGTGCTTTCACTCTAGTGGTAGCATGAGACGGAGTCTACAACCCACACAAGTGGCTCGGGTAGTGCAGCTCATCCAGGATGGCACATCAATGCGAGCTGTGGCAAGAAGGTTTGCTGTGTCTGTCAGCGTAGTGTCCAGAGCATGGAGGCCCTACCAGGAGACAGGCCAGTACATCAGGAGATGCAGAGAAGGCCATAGGAGGGCAACAACCCAGTATCAGGACCACTACCTCCTCCTTTGTGCAAGGAGGGACAGGAGGAGCACTGCCAGAGCCCTGCAAAATGGCCTCCAGCGGGCCACAAATGTGCATGTGGCTGCTCAAACGGTCAGAAACAGACTCCCTGGGGGTGTTATGAGGGCCCGATGTCCACAGGCAGGGGTTGTGCTTACAGCCCAACACCTTGCAGGACGTTTGGCATTTGCCAGAGAACACCAAGATTGGCAAATTCGCCACTGATGCCCTGTGCTCTTCACAGATTAAAGCAGGTTCACACTGAGCACATGTGACAGACATGACAGGGTCTGGAGATGCCGTGGAGAACGTTCTACTGCCTGCAACATCCTCCAGCATGACCGGTTTGGCAGTGGGCCAGTAATGGTGTAGGGTCGCATTTCTTTAGGGGGCCGCACAGCCCTCCATGTGCTCCCCAGAGGCAGCCTGACTCCATTAGGTGCCAAGATGAGATCCTCAGACCCCTTGTGAGACCATATGCTGGTGCAGTTGGCCCTGGGTTCCTCCTAATGCAAGACTATGCTAGACCTCATGTGGCTGGAGTATATCAGCAGTTCCTGCAAGACGAAGGCATTGATGCTATGGATTGGCCCACCTGTTCCTCAGACCTGAATCCAATTGAGCACATCTGGGATATCATGTCTCGCTCCATCCACCAATGTCACATTGCACCATAGACTGTCCAGGAGTCGGGGGATGCTTTAGTCCAGGTATGGGAAGAGATCCCTCAGGAGACCATCTGCCACCTCATCAGGAGCATGCCCAGGCGTTGTAAGGAGGTCATACAGGCACATGGAGGCCACACACACTACTGAGCCTCATTTTGACTTGTTTTAAGGACATTACATCAAAGTTGGATCAGCCTGTAGTGTTTTTTTCCACTTTAATTTTGAGTGTAACTCCAAATCCAGACCTCCATGGGTTGCTAAATTTGATTTCCATTGATAATTTTGTGTGATTTTGTTGTCAGCACATTCCACTATGTAATGAACAAAGTAATAAGAATATTTCATTCATTCAGATCTAGGATGTCTTATTTTTATATGATGGTTATTTTTATGTATGTTGCTTCATTAGATTATTGTACTCTGCTCAGACACTTCACTTTTAATGAGATAAACATCCATAAATCTAACAAATACCAAATAAACATCAGAGAAAAGAATTTCAGGGAGGAACATTCAGGGTGGAAATCTCCCCCTTTGTACTTTTTATATATTTTATTGCCAAATCATCGTTCATCTCTACATCAGAATTCTCTCACTTGATATCTGTTGTGTTCTAGTCATTTTGAGTGCGTGGTTTGTATATTGCTATGGATTTGGGTTATTGTCTGACTTTCTTAGCACTCCTTTCTCACTGACTCAGCTGTGGAGGAAGATGAAATTAAAGATTACCCAGTACAATCAGGAAAGAGAATAATGTTCTTTTCTAGTAGTCCAAATCACAAACTTCATGATCTGAAAAACATTTCCAGATCAGAAAATGGGTACCATTTTTCTATCTGGGACTAAAAAAATGCTCGTTTTCAGGAGTCCATTACATCTGTTCCTTTTATGTTGATATTTTCTTAGCATTCTATTTTTGTTATCATATTCATAGATTGCATTGATTAGAGTCATGAGAAATATTTTGTAAAGATAACAGGCCTAGAGAGAAAGATGGTCAAAGATGAGTTTTTGGAAATGAAGTTAATAATTTGAACTAATGTCATTTTCAGTTACCTTATACTATATATGATGCTCAGGATAATCCTTGCTTGAAGCAAATGTAGCCATATGTTTTTTCACTCACCACAGTCATTTGGGCATTTTCTACTGATAGTCCTAAAGTTCCTGTGTAAAACCATACCGAAAATTTAGCACACTTGTTTTAATAATCACAATTTTTATGGGCTTGGGTATGCAAACTATATGCTGAAACAGTCTGTATATCCTGCATAATGATACATTAAATGTTTTGGATGATAAAACTTACATGTATTTTTCAGAAAATTAATCTTTTGTTCATGAAATTGGTGCTAGGATTATGTGTTTGTTTTTAAGGACTAAATAAACCAAATAGCAAAAATATGATAAATCATGTAACAACATGTAGTTGTGAATCATAATAATATGTAGATAACAGAGCAATTTTTCTTCTTAGTTATTGCAAAGGGATTCACGGATTATATATGTAGTTAGATTTTGGAAGATGGATGATAGTTTTTCAATATATTTAAAAATATTACTGGGAATCTTGTGGCTTATGTGAGATTTATGCTATAAGAAGAGATGGAAAGCTTGCAGGTCATGTTTAATTTTGTAGTAATTTTGAATGGGAAGGAAAACTCGCAATCAAAGAAGCATCAGGACCACTCTCATCAACATTGAGAAAGCAAGCCACTAGTATATAAAATGAGAGCAAACCCCACTCCCTTCTAGCATTGATTAAGTTACCTAGGTTGGTAATGAAATGTATGCAAGAAAACAACCAAGCGCAGAGGATACCAAGGAGCCACACAATATATATGTCATTTTTAATAGTGATAAGTGTTAATACGGTTTCAAAGTCATGGTACAATTGTGGTTCAATGCACATAGTTATGAAAAGTTTGAAAAAGAATATGATAGAAGATCATCATGAACAAAAATGGAGAAGATAGCAAATCTTGAAGTTTCCTTTCTTACACTATTTTCTCTATTCCTTTCTCCTGCCTTTTTCATTTTTAATTTTCATGACAGAAGGTATGTTTTTGGTTACAACAGAATAGAAAGTGTGATTGGTAAATTTAGATTTAGGTCCCAGCCAGTATGTTTCAAAAGGCAGCTTAATTAATTCCAATGTATGTGCCTAAGAGGAATTGACCTTCTGCTCTGTGCACACTGGAAATCATTTCTGAAATTGAATCAAAGCATCTGTGTTACAGCACAGTGAGAATAAAAAAAAAAAATAAGTGTGTGCCTTGGGCATGTCTAAAGAAACTATTTGGCTTCCATCCAAATTGTACTTATAATTGAGCAAAAAGACTTGCAAGTTTCTAGTGTAATGTTTTATTTAAAAAAGTAAAAAGTGAGGATGGTAACTATCCAAAATTGAAATTAAGAGATAAAGCATGTAAATTTCAAAAATTATTATACAGAATTTATTTTCAGTGCTTTAAGAATAGTATGTCAACAAGGGATTGTACACACAGATGCTTTAGAAAGGTCATTTCACAGCATCTTTGTCTTTAGAAAAATATTTTAAGTGCTGAATATACTGTTCTGGGAAGTAGGTCTGGTCTTGTTCTTTCAGGTACATTTTTAATCTAAGGCAGAAAAATAATGATAAAATATAAGAAATTTAAGTAAAATACCATTATGATAAAACAAATGTTCACAAATGAGCAAAGACAATAGGAATTATATTGTGCAAATCAGTAAATGAAAGCATGAGATACTTTAAACAAATGTTTCTACTGAAATATATTTATGCATTTGTAATAATTAACTCTCAGGGAAAGTCTTTTTCATCAGATATAAGGACATGAGCAGGCAAGTACACAAGGAAGTTATCCATAAGAAATACTGAGACCAGATTATTTAGGATGTGGTAGTGTTATTGATAAATGCTTGGAATTCCTCCAAAATAAAAACTAAGTCGTCTGCAAATGCTTGGAATTTAAATGATTCTTTCTTGATTTCTAGATCTTTTTGTGTTTTTTTTCCTGATTATCCTTGTTAACACTTCCAGGATTAGTATGAATAATAGTGGGGATATATAGGGCATCCTTGTCTTGTTCCTTTCTGGATTTTATTTTATTTTATTGTCATCTCTCTGTTTATTATTATTTTGGCTTCTTGTTTGGAATATGTTTTATTTTGGAGGAACCACAACAATCGGGGCCGAAACTTATAAAGATACTAGAAGATTATTGTGTGATTAAAAATAAAGAAAAAATCAAAAATGACAGTCAAGAATATGACGAACAAACAAAAAGAAAACCTTGCCAAGGGAATAGATATTCAAATAGTTAAAAGAAATGAAATATTTAGGGATTAACATGTTGGCAAGATGCACAACAGCCAAAGAGGATAACTATGGTAAATTAGTGAAACAAATAAAAGAAGATCTGGAAAGATGGAGATATCTGAGGCTTTTCCTAATGGGTAGTATAGCTGTAATCAAAATGAATGTATTGCCAAAACTACTTTTTCTGTTCCAAAATATACCCGTAAAACTAGATAATTTTGGGGGGGAAATTTGAATAAAATGACACTAAATTACATATGGCAAGGAAAAAAAACCTAGGTTCAAATTAAAACTCCAACAAGAAGCTAAAGAAAGAGGTTTTAGCTTACCAGATTGGAAATATATTATCAAGCAGCAAAGCTCACCTGGGTGAAAAAAATTGGATAACCTTAAAAAATAGAAGATTACTATCACTAGATTGGCATGCATTTTTGTGGTATGGCACGGTGCACATATATATTTTCAAAGACATCATATTAGATAAACATTGTTTATGGTATGGAGTAAAGTCAAACAGCAAAATTATATGGAAATTCCAGCTTGGTTATCCACTTTAGAGGCGTTATTTGAACCAGTAAAAAATTATCACATACAAGGATATTATAAATGGAAAAAGGGAACTGAAGTCCAGACAAGAGCTAAAAGAAGGGGTAGAATTGGAATGGTGGGCCTACTTACAAATTCAATCAAAATATGGGAAAGACCCAAAAGAATATGGGGGATTAGTTGACAAGCCACAACAGTAGATGCAATTATATTGGGGACAGACAAAAA
This sequence comes from Pseudonaja textilis, assembly GCF_049901715.1. NCBI lineage: Eukaryota > Metazoa > Chordata > Lepidosauria > Squamata > Elapidae > Pseudonaja > Pseudonaja textilis. The sequence goes on along the minus strand of NC_142008.1, from coordinate 37,063,963 downwards.
ATTGATAAGGAAAATTGATATAAATTGATAAGGAAAATTTATAAATTTTTATTGAATTATAAGATAGAGGAGAAACAGGTAAAGAAAACGGTGGTATGGGTCAAAAAATTTGGACATAATATAGATTTGGATAAATGGCAAGCACTATGGGAGCAAAATAAAAAGATAACATTGGCCACATTGTATAAGGAAAATTTATATAAGATGTTTTCCAGCAAAATTGGCTAAAATGTATAAAAACTTGTCACCAAACTGTTGGAAATGTGTAGATTATGGACCAGAATTACTTTTACTTGGAATCATGACAGAAAGATATAGTAAAGAGGAGATTATCTAATTGTACACATTATCACGGCAGCAAGAATGATTTTTGCCCAAAAATGGAAAGATAGAAAAATTCTCAATGAAAGTAAGGTGATAAAGAAGATATTGATATGTGCTGAAATGGATAGATTGACTCTGGAATTAAAAAATAAAGATGAGACAGAATACTACAAGATATGGAATAAATTTTATCAAAGGTGGGTTAAAAAAGGAAGGACCCAGAATAAAAAGTAGAATCTGTAGAATGGGTAATTACGGATAGAAACGAATTGTATAAATGTATATAAAATATGTATTATATATTATAACATGTATGGCAAAAAGGAATGTCAGGAAGATTACACCGTGTCCAATGTTTTAATAATTTAATCAATAAAATATGTTAAAAAAGATAAATGCTTTGAATTGTGCTCAGAAGACTTAAAAATTTCAGAAAAAAACAGATGATTCCATGTACAGAAAAATATATAACTCCATTGTTACTGCCACACTCTGAACTAGTTGAAGTTTCAGACCATAGTTCAGTACTTGCTCAGTGTCACTCACATTGTCCATTTAAGTGTAACCAAGGCATGTTTCACCAAGTTACATTTGGCTTTTTGGAATATAGTGCTGTTTAAAACTTTGTGAAACCTTTTGAATTTTCAATATTTCTGCATGAAGCCGACTTAACATGTCCTCTCCTCTCAAATCCTAAAACTAGAAAAAGATAATGCAGTTAAACAAATACATCAAAAACAGTGTATACATATGTATTCATTGATTTATTGAAAATGATCGAAAACTACATATTAGTGTATTGCCAAAGTATGTGACCCTCCAGGAATACAGAAAGTACTTAATTCATATCAATTCATTTAGTGATCACAGACATGATATTCTGCTGACTAAAATCGGAATTCCAATTTTTTTTGGAAGTCGCCCCCCAAAAGGAACAGCTTGAGGAGAGGCAGAGGCACAAGTCTTCTGACGGGGCTCCTCCCATGGAGGATTGGTGGCAGCGGCGGCAGCTTGAATTACCCTGCCCCGCCATCTTCTCCAGCTGGGAAGGAAGCCCTAAGGCTCCCTTCCCAAAGAAAGTGAGTCTAAGGCTGGCGGTTCATGGGGAGAAGGCGAATTGGCACCTTTCTTGCTGCTCTGAGCGGTTTAGCTAACCTCGCACTGGCTGGCAGCTTCAGGGAATGAATAGAAGCCCTGTCCCTTGGGTAATTGCGGGAGCACCACTGTGCTCCCCTGCAATGACTGGAGGAGCCACTCAGCGCGCTGGCGGAACATCCCTGCTCTGTTCAGTGGAGGAGATTCCCCGAGGAGACCAGAAGCACGAGGTCAAAGGATGCAGGGGGGGAGCCCTGGGAAACACAGGCTCTGTGCTCCGTCCCTTCACCAAAAATGCCCTTGGGGAAACTACTTGTCCTGGCTAATAAAGTAATAATTTTAAAAAAGCGTCCTGCGTGCCCTTAGGGTCCCCAGCATTTGCCTCGCTGCAGAGGCTGCCAAGCCGAAGGAGCAGGGGGGGAGCGGCGAGGTTTACTCTGCCTGGGGTTCGGGGGATGGGGCAGTCCGTTCCTGATTGGAAAAAGCTCACCTGCAAGGTCATTTCTTACCGCAGCGTACAAGAAGGGAGTAACTCAAGGTGGAAGTGGCTTGGGACCAGGTTATCTATTGCCGGTCACATCTACCTGACCCACTAGAGCTGGGAGGTAAGGAAACATCAGGTGTTTGGGACCAGGATTTTCATCATCAATAATATGGTTATAAAGTTCAGGGTCCCATTGCATAGTGACAGCAATCCTGGCAGTGCCCATTGCAGTCATTAAGTGAGGAGGATGAGTCATTAAGCCCACTTGCCAAGCAAAGTCGATGGGGAAGGCAGCAGGGCGTTTCAAGTTCTGCTCTTTGCAAACTTTTCCTTGGGTGGTTCACAATTTGGCCAGAAGGCTTGGTGGGTGGGTGTTACTTCAGGGTTGGGGGTGATGGCATTGTGTGAGTGGAGCAAAGAGGGGGTGTGAAGCACAAGTTCAGCCAAGCAAGTGGGGCTGCTAGTGTCCACCCCTGGCCTGATCTTAGGGTCTCCTTGGGAGAAAGAGCAGGAGGAGTAGGGGTGGGTTTCTGGGGGCTGGCAGGGGCTCGGGAGAACATCTCCGTGGTGGCTCCCTCTTTCTGGAACATCATACCCCACACCCCCCTGATTAGACTGGCTGTCACTCTGACACTCCTCTGGAAGGCCCTGAAAACTTGGTTCTGCCAGTGGGCCTGGGGAACCCAGAGCAGAATGGAGGCCATTAATTGGTTAGTATGAATGTGTGTTGTCGGTAGTGTTGGTGTTGTGTGTGTGATTTCTTGGCGCGCGGCACGGGGTCTCTTGGCCAGTCTCGAAAGAGTGCACGCAGGGTGGGCGGTGGAGACGCGGGAGCGAATGCGAGAAGGAAGCGAACCTCGTTGCAAAGTTTTGCCTGATACTCTGCTAAAGCTTCAAGGGGGCGTTGCCAATTTAATTCCCACCGGGGCACTGCGCGGACCACGGCGGGTGCTTAGGCAACCCCTGCACCCCTGGCTACTTTTCAGATTTTTTTTTTCAGAGGGGAATATCATGCCTGTGATCATTCAAAGTTACAACCGCATAGAAAACGACTGTTTTCACACTTAATCACCATCGTAGCATCCCCATGGTTACATGATCAACATTCAGACACTTGGCAACTGCCTTACGACGGTTGCAGTATCCCGGTGTCATGGAATCACATTTTGTGACCTGACAAGCAAAGTCAATGATTCTCACTTGACAACTGTGTGACTAATTTAACAACTGCAGTGATTCAGTTAATTGTTGCAAGAAAAGTTGTAAATTGGGGCAAAACTCACTAAAATACCTGGCTTAGCAACATAAATTTTGGGCTTAGTTGTGATTGTAAGTGAAATACTACCTGTATCAGATCATTTAAAGGGGAAAATAGAGGCAACTGTTTCAGTCACAGGGATGATGATTTGGTAGGAATGTGGAAATCTTACATTATTTTAAAGAACAGAATTCTGGATATTCGCTATCTAATCTTCACAATCAAGGAATGTAGAAGCGGGTCATGGCTCAAATTATGGAAATTTCTGAGAATCTCCCCAAAACAGTTGATTCTCACCAGAATAAAATTGATTATAAAACTATTTCCAAAGATTCTAGGATTCCACTGCCAGACAGATTTTGTACAAATAGAGGGAATTTAAACCATTGTAACTCTTCCTCAGGAATGTCTACCAAGATCACAACAAAAGCAAGGCTTGTAATACTTAAGGAAGTTTCCAAAACCTCAAGAATAATGCCTAAGAACTTCCTGCTTTGAGCTTCCCCAAAGACGGACTGCTGACCGCAATTATGCGCAGCTTTGGTTCGTGCTTCGGCATCGGAGAGCCCCAATCCTTTGGATTCGGGGCAGAAGCTACCTCGTAGGGGTGGCAGAGAAAGGGGAGACCATCAGCTGGGTAGAGGGGAGTCACAAATCCCCTCCCCGGCTAGGCAATTGCTCCCTCCCAAAGATGCCTGAAGCGGTGGTCTAAAATGGCCACCCTGAAGGGGAAGATTAGACTGGAATAAGATTGTGCAGGAGAGAGAGAAAGAAGCAAACAGCAGGAGGAATGGGACAATATAATCAAATGGAAGATACCCCCAGGATTAACATTTCAAAGAATCTTTAAGAAAGGATCTAAGCAGCGAAGAGAAAGAGAGAAAAAAAAGGTGTGAATTGCTTTTGATAGCATCAGGGCCAAAAGGTAGAAGCTGGAGAAGGAACTATATAATCAACTTGGATAAGTATACTTTGATTTTATATTGACACTAATAAAGCTGAACTGTAGACCGTTAAAGAGGAAATTTAATATCAACTGGGTTTGATCTTTTTCTTATTGGAAAATTGTGGTTTAAAAAGCTCTGAATAATAGAAAAGAAAAAAGAAAAGAGGGGGCGAACACTTAGCACAATAAAGAGTGCCATCTCAGTTAAACTCAACTTGTTTTTCTTTTAAAAAAAACTCTTGTTTCTTGAAATTGCATGGAAATTGATACAATAAAGCAAGAACTTTGAAAAATTGAAACATTGTAACAAAGAAAGAATTATAGGAAGATTCTGCCTTTGGATTAGTTGCTGATTCTGACATGAATTTGGCACTGGATTAGCGGAGACTTAAAAACTTGAGAGGAAGAAAAGTTGACTGTTGGAAATAAACTTTAAAGATACGATTTGGATTAAATTGTGAATCAGAAAGTTGTAAAATGACAATTTCTCTTCTGGCATTAAAAATGGAACTCATAAAAATGAAAGAAACACTACAAGAACGAGGTGAATCGCTGGGTTTTGCTTTAAAATTTATTGAAAATGCGGCAGCAGAATATGAACAACAAAGACAAAAGGCAGAAGAGGAGGTGGAGCAAATCATGGAAGAGACTATCTTTAGTGATCATCAAGAACCAAGAATTCTTGAAAGAAAGAAGAAAAGAGTTGGAAATAAATACAGGAGATTTAAGAAATTAAATAAAAAGGGGAATATCTGAAAAATTAAAAAAGGGAAAAAGAGTCAGCAGAAATTCAAAGGGCAAAAGGAAGCTATAAATAGAGAGAGGGATAAAAACTGGAGTGAAAGAACAAAGGAGAAAAGACGGGGAAAGAAGGGACAAGAAACAGGATTTGGAAACAAAGAAATATGGGAATTGTAAAAAAATGGGGAAATCCTAAATTGGACACAGACATAATGGATGATTATTATATAAAAAGGGGATTCTGCAGGGTATTGAGTGGTAATAGCAATAAATTTATAGTTACAAAATAGGGACTTATAGAATGACAAGATGGAAAAACAAAATTGTTATTTTTTTGGATAACGGAATCTAATGCTCTTCCTCTTTATGTAGAGAGATAATTGTAACAAATAATGGAATAAGTATATTATATATATTGAAATATTTGTAAGATTGGAATGTTGGCTTTTTTGGTTTAAATATGGAATTATTAATGGAATATGTGTATTAAATATATGGAAATAAATGACATAGGAGGAGAGCTGAAATGAAATTAACTTTAGGGCTTAGGATTGTTTTACTGTTTGAATGAGTAGATTAATATGTCCTTTTGGGGGGGGGGGGAATTTAATGAAATTTAAAAGGAGAAAAATCATGCAGAATCTGATTTATATATGCTATGTAGTTTTAAAGGGATTATTAAATTTAATGTTTTAGGTAATAATGTTAAATGTTTCAACGAGATGTAAAAGGGCAATAGAAGTAGCACTTAGACTTATATACTGCTTTATAGTGCTTTACAGCCCTCTCTAAACGGTTTACAGAGTCAGCATATTGCCCCCAACAATCTGGTCCTCATTTTACTCACCTCAGAAGGATGGAAGGCTGAGTCAACCTTGAGCCTGGTGGGATTTGAACTGCCAAATTGTAGGCAGCTGGCTGCAGCAGAAGTAGTTTGAGGTACTGTACTCTAACCACTGCGCCACAGAGGCTCCTTAAATAATTTTATTTTTATATAATTTCTTTACATAATTATATGCAGAAATATTGAAAATGTAAATGATTCACAATTTTTAAAAACCATTATAGATTCAGCCTAAAATGTCAAAAGTATACCTGCATAGAGTTACGCCTGAGCAATCTGATATTATCACAAACCAACAGAAATATATACTGCTAACTACTTCCTTTTAATAAAAGATATCGTATTGCAATAACTTTATTTATCTTCTGATGCTGGCAATGACATCAGGGAACTAAAATTCAGTCAGAGCATCCAAAAATCTTTTCAACCCAAATGTTTGGGAGGGACTGATTCAGTTCTTCTATGGCCTGTTTAGAATACAGTAGAAAGTAAAATCTACTGATAATAATCCACAAATTAATGAAAAGCCATTCCTAGATGAAGTCTCCTAGAAATGTTATGAATATTATGAAATCCTGTATATCAGAGTCCCCAACTTCCAGTCCATGAACCAGAATTAGCCCACAGCCTACCAGAGAGGATCACACAAAAGTGTGAAGCCCCATCTGTGAGATACAGGCAGCACATGAAACCACACCCCTTCTGGTCCACAGAAAAATCTATCTCCACGGAACTGGTCCCTGATGCCCAAAAGGTTAGGGACCACTGATCCCAAGAAGTTTTATAGTGGCACTTTTTCAATCCTATTCACAAAGAAGGGCTTTGCTAAAATTACCTCCCATAGGACAACTGATAAGATCAGCAATGTATATTAAGATTGACTGTACACCTGTCCTTTTAGGATTTAGTTTAAATTGTTACTGGGTATAGTCCTATTAAAATATATCAATATTTGGACAATTTTTTATTTCTGTACTTATTTGGTACAAGCATTTAAGAGTGGTATAATTTAAGCTTCCCCAAAAACTCATTACACAACTGCATGGATAAGATTTTTTTTTTGCCAAGTTGTACATCTTTAAGACGTGAATTCAGAGAAGAAAGAAAATATTTAGTGTTTTTCAATCATGAATTAATATTTCAATGTATAAAATCATGCCTAAACAATTATATGAAATCCTGCTGATTATTGGTGAATAATGTAATTATAAGTGCATTATTGTAACAAAACATCTATTGAATATTTACCAATTTACTATATATATATCAATAGAAAAATTAATGGAGATAGTGAATTATTGCATGAAAAATCTTTCACTTCTCAAATTACAATGATTATAACTCAGCATTAATTATTTTGGTGTCCTTATGTTTGATCTGATTACTGGTGACTATACGGACAAATGCCTTCCATCTTGACTAGTCCTTGTCTTAATCCACAGCCTTTCCTGGCTATTTCCACTGATATCATTGATCCCATTTGTTTATCTTATCTATTGTCTTTATTCCCTACTTCCCTTACTAGCTTACCAAATGCAGTTCTTTTTTGTACTCCATCCATTCACATTACATGCCCAAAATAATGTGAGTTTCTGCTTGCTAATAATTTGTCTCAAGGGAGCAGTCAGTCTGTATTTCCTTCAGGACTGAAACATTGGCTGTTCTTGTGCAGACTGTTCTTAGTAACCATCTCCAAACAATAATTCAAAGCTGTCTCTCTTTGTTTCTCAATGTCAAGTTTTCAGTCATACATGGCTGCAGGAAACTTGTTGAAACTATTCTGTTTTTGGTTACCAAAGGAGAATATTTATCCTTTATCAGCTTATCTAAGATCATCATGTCTTTCCTTATAACCAATCTCTTACTTGACTTCAGCATGTTATCCATCTGGTTTCTTTTCCTAAACACAAGAAAACAAGTGCCTAGCCCTAAATTTCTTCCTTACCAACTGAATCCACTAAATAAGCATACTTTATGATATCAGAGACCAGTTTTATCGGGTGGGAGGGATTTTGCACGCAACCTACCATGTTTCTCATATAATAAGGCCGGGTCTTATTTTTTTTGAGCCCTGAAAAAATGGCTAGGACATCTTTCTCCATAACTAGAAGTTATGGAGGTGGCTCCCTCACCCGAGAAGTGGCTGAAATGCTTCCACGGTTCCCGCTGCTGCTGCCGCTGTTGTTGGAGACAGTGCTGGCGAGAAAGGGACAGCTGCACTCAGCCTGGGCACTTGGAATGCAGGAACGGGCTGTGCACTGGGACTTTTGCAAACTTGCAGAGCCCGAGGCTGGAGCACCAAGGGTAACACCAGCAGAGACACTCGTTCGGCTCTTCTCATGCCCACTCAGCCGCTCAGAATTAAACCAAAATGCAGCGTGCGGCGCTCCCAGGTACCTCAAATTTTTTTCCTGTTACGGGGATGGGGGAAAAGCGGGAGCGACTCAGATGCTGTTGTTGGAGATGGCGCTGGTGAGAGAGGCGCCAGCACCGGAGGGAACCGTGGAAGCTATGGAGGCCTGAGAAGTGGCTGAAATGTTGCTGGACATCCACGCCGACACCACCCGCCTGCTGACCTGAGTAAGGGAACTCTCTGTGCTCCACCATGTTTGGCTGTAAGGAGCGGCTGATGAGGCATAGCTTCCCACGGGGCACTCCTAATGGAAAGTTCCCCCCACCTCCCCCCCCAATTTCACATGTTTTAAACTAGGCCTAAATTTGGGGGGAGGGGCTTAATTTCATTTTATGCCTAGAAAACATGCTGGGTCTTCCTATTGGGAGGGGGCATATTGTTGGAGAAACATGGTAGATTCTGTGCATGTGTAGATTAAACTTTGCTCAGTCACCTGCTGCTTATGCTACTCTGTTCCTAGCAGGCCTTGGACCAGTACTGGTCCATGGCCTGGAGGTTGCAGACCCCCTGGTTCATACTGTATACAGAATAAAATTTATTCTTCAGTTTTATTACGAAAAAATGTCATTCTTTTGAAGGTCCAATCTTTTCTTTTCTTGGAAGTACCAACCAACTTTGGTGAACCATCTGAGTATTTGTATCTTTCTTCAAATACCTGTTAAGAGCAACAATATTACAAAATCTGTATGTGTGTACACACACACACGCACCACACACACACATCAAACTCGCAAACAATAAATCACTCAAAAAAAGGCTGCATATTGTAGAAGTGCTGTTTCAGAAATGTGTAGTTCTTTGATGACAAAGCCTATGTAAAATGTACGGAGCCACTTTGGAATCACGTAAGGCTTTTAAATGTAACAGACTAATGAAGCTGTTCTACAAATTAATGTAAATGTTGCAAGTACTTAATATCAAGCAACTTTCCAGAGATAAATGAAGTTCTCTGAAGTGGTTTTTCTGCTTTAAAAATGACCATGAAGGAAAATAACACTTTCTTTCCAAGCTATACATTGTATTTAAGCCAAATGAGAATTGACAGTTCCCCAGGGCTGTACCTGTAGCAGATACTTTTTATCTTTCCTTCTGGGCTATATGCCATCAGCTAAACTATAGGAAGAAATCTAGAAGAGAGGGAGCAGCCAAGAAAATACAGTCTTAGGATTCGTCTGCCTGTCTTATACAAAAGAGTTAGATGATTTTTTATATTAAGAGCATTGTTTCAGTTTTCTCTTGTGCCATCTCTTTGCTGAACACCTCATTTTCACAAGCCTGTCTTATGTCTAAGTATATTTACTCATATTGTATAGCTGTACTATTATTATACTTCCCATCTTCTCTGTTGGTATCATGGTTATTATCGTTTGCATGTACACTGGGGCCTTTTGCTCAGGAGCTGAATTCCTTTTGTGTCTAATCACACTTGGCCAATAAAGCTCTTCTCTACTGTACATTATTGTGATGTTGTATTGTATCTAGAAGATACACATACATTTAATTTAATTGCTTTTTATATTCCAGAATAGATAGAACATAAATTCATACAAATACTGGGTTGATTGGTTGGTTGATAGTTTTCAGAACCCTTAATGTAAGATAAGGTGTAATACAATCTTAAGTTCCATGCAATTAATGCAGCTAGCTAGAATTTCTTAATTTATTTTCGTCTTGAAATGCTGATGCTTTGTTACATTTATGTAAAAGAGCAGGCTGCCCAGAAAATGGCAAACACAGGTGCTGCGTTTGTCTTGTCTCTTTAAATTCTCTCCTGATCAGCACTGCAACCTTGACTATAAAAGCTGTACTCAGAGACAGCTGGTTGTGGTGTGTAGGAGACAACAAGAAGAAGGTATGTCTTAGTAAAGTAGTCTGAAGCAGCTAGAAGGAGATATTTTTCTCTAGAATACTCAGTGAAGTAGCAGAACTCAAAAGGGATAATACCTGAAGTTGTAGGAATAGTAATAGCAGTGGGGAAGAATGGACTAGTGGTGAGTAGTGATCAATAGCTGTGAATGCATGTTTGTGTGTATTGCCTAGGGATCTATTTCTTGTTGGCTCTTTTGTGTTTGGAGCTCAGTAAATTGGGTATAGTTAAAATGTGACAAATTAGAAATATCTTCAGCATTCTTGCTTTATCTCATCTCCCTCTCTCTAAAGAAGAAAGAAAATATTAGATAAGTAAAAATAATAGTACAGAATTTAATACTGGATATATCTTCTAAAAACTTACTGAAGTTTTCTTGCTGGATTTTTTGTAATAGATGTAATATATAATAGAACAGAAATTGCAAAAAAAATTCAAGGACTTTTTGTTTCAAAGCATTGATACCTATTATATCCAGTATGTTTTACTCTTATGTGTGTTTATTTATGACTTTAAAACCCATTCATTTCTTGGATGGTGCTATAACATGATTCTGTGTTCTGGTAGGTCCTTGAGGATACAAGGTACATGAGTTTGAGAATAGATACTTTCATTTTTGGCCAAAGCAGTTATGAGACGAGTAAAAAAAATATTGTAAGATCTTGCTGTACTGTTAGAGATAAAAAGCTTTCATATCTGGATGTGTGTTTAAGAACAGATGAGAATGTAATAGTCAATCAGAATATGAGAGACATGAAATCTTTAAAATTTAAGTGCTAATTAAATTGATGCCATTTTGGGAACTTCAGTCTTGGCAATAAATGACAAATTATTGTTTGTAAGTGCCCAGAATCACTGAAAGTGGGCAGCCATACAAATCCTCTAACTAAACAAACTTTTATAAGTGTAAAAAGCAGTTAATTTCATATCTAAACTATATGCATGGGGAAGTTATATTGAAAGAAATGAATTTCTAGAAATCAATATTAGTACATCAATACAACAGTATGAAAAGCAGTATCTTAGATAGTCCATTTTGTTGGATGTTTTTAAAGAAGCTTGAGATAGGACAAACTTTCTGTCATAATATTTTCCCCATATATTGTTTGAAATATTCAGTAGTGCTTTAAATTTATAAATTGTCTTAACAATATTTCTCTCCCCACCCCAACTTCTATCACTAGGAGTCGAAAACTTCAAATCCGAAATATTCCACCACACTTGCAGTGGGAGGTAGGCATTCATCTTTAAATGTTAAATTTTCAACCTGTTTATAAGAGGATAAATTGATGGTATGCCTTTTGCCTATCAACTTGCCTCTTGTTCTCTCACTTTTTTCTCTTCTAACTCTTCGCATATGCAAAATTTGACAACAGTTTTTTGTTCTCGAGATGTTAGTTTACAACTTTGAACTACAGAGACATCCAAGTATTTATTTCAATTGCCCTCAATTGGACAGTTGAAGTTAAATGGAGGGAAATTACAGTTAAATGTTTTCAGAGTTATACAGTGCAATCCTCGGTGATTCTGATTTATTCCCATTTTAAAGGCTCGTTAGTGCTTTCCTGATCTTTAGAAACATGAACATTGTGATGGAATTTGTATAATTAATTTTCTGTCTCTAAATATTTTCAAAGCAACATGCTGGCTGAAGATTTTATAAAATCAGGATAGAAATTATCACAACAATATGAAAATACCTTTCTATTTGTGCCTCTTTCTCATGCTGTAGTTCTCCCAGATATATTTTGTAAAATTTATATTTGTTTGCCTAAATAATATATTTGATAGGTTTTGGATCCTGAAGAGCTGTTGAAGTCTTTGAATATTTGTATTTATCAACAATAGTATCTTATTATTCCCCATTTCCCCCAATTTTTAGGGAGACTGTAACGTGTAATAATAGTAGGATGTGTCAGTTGTGTCAGTAAAAATAAAATACTTAAAATATCTGGAAAAAACAGAATTTTTCATATAATAGTGGTAACACATTGAAGCAGTTGCCATTAAAACATTCTTATAGAAAGGTAAAAATAATGTGACATAGTGGGAAAGGAATTTAATTGAGATGAAAGAAGGTTCATAAAATAAAATTAGTGTATATGCAGATTTATTAAAGATAGGCAGCTAAGTACCCACAGGTGGTGTCTCACCTATATTTATATCCTAAAGCTTGCATGCAGCTTTATTGACAAATTACTTTTGAATGCATGAAATTGTAAGAGATTGTATATATACATTCTATACACATACCATTTAAATAACTGGCATTAATGCTATGAATTGAAATCTCTACTAAGCCTTACAGATCTGAAATAAATATACCATATATCACAATTTGTACATAATATGCATTAAATATGATGTGTTGAACAAATCTGGGATCATAAAGAGCAACCAAGTTTGTATGCTTTGTGATTTGTTTACTTGACAACATTTCAACAATCCCCAATTTGATCATGAGTATTCAGTGTCTATATTGAGACAATTAGCTCTGGGGCAGGAATGCTTCCTGCTTCATGATGTTTATATGTAAGAAACTGCTTAAAAGTTCATAAATTCTTTCAAATTTTAAATATTTTTGCATAAATGTGACCACAAACATCTATTCTCCATATGAATTCTAAAAGTAGATAAAAAGAAAACAGATAAACAAATTTGGGATACACATTCTTAATCAGCTACCTAAGATACAAGAAGCATTTGACTGCAATTACTGAGCAAAAAGCTAGAAATGATGCAACTAACTCCTGAATCGAAAGAGTGATTATTATTTTTTAAATGTGGGCAGTTAAATTACTTGTTTATAAAATAAATGGACAATGCATAAAACATTACTGTTATTTGTTCATTCATTTTCTTTATGTAGAACTCACATGAAGAACACACAGATGCTCAAAAACTGAGGAAATCTAAAAGGGCTGTTACATTTTCACAGAACTATATGTTTGATTTCAATACTTAAAATATTAATACAGTATTTGCTTAGGTAGCTCTTTGTTAAAGATAATTGTGGCTTTTGAGTGGGTATAGGGTAACACTGTTTATAATACTGTATGACTTGGCTTTCATTATCTGATTAATGAAAGCCTATAGTATAAAAACTGCAGCTTCTTGTGTGCAAGAAAGGTATCTGTGTTATAACAAGAGGAGATCCCAATTAGACAAATGCTAGAGTTCCTACATAAAAAAGGAATACATTATTTTCTAGCTAGAATAAATACTCACACAAACAAACTTTGCTGTTCAGTTGCTCATCAAGATTAGTATCTCACTACCAGCTTGGCTAGAAATTCTGTTATTGCCCAACAAGGCTGCTGATGTAAAGATTGAGAGGCAGACGAACAATTTAGACAAAATTTGTTTTTGGAGTTAAGTTAGAGGGCTTGTTTTTTTAGGAATAAAAGTAAAATATTGCACTTGATAAAATCAAATAGGAATTGGGAGTAGTTATAAAGCATAAGAAAGGTCTAGTTAGTAAGGAAGTTAGAATACCAGTACAAATATTTCTCATGCTTTTCTTGGATTTATTCATGTATATTGATTTAAGATGTGAATTTAGAGTATGAGGCTAGAATTACTAAGGTTATGATTTGAGATTTAGACAAGAATATAAATTCCTTGGTTATTTTTCTTTGTTTTGTTTTTGCATTCAATCTTTAGTATTTTTGTCTTTATAGAATGTTGCTTATATTGGAAATGGTTTTCACATTTACTGATGAAAAGTATGTCTATTTATAAACTGATTGCACTTAATTTCTCCCCATCCTTCCACAAAGACAGAATGTAAGAATCATGATGGATTAAGCTAATATTAGACAAAGATTAGTATTCAAAGGAAGGTACTGTGTCTGATTCAAAAATAATGGCTGGATTCAGGTTTAAATTTGCATCCCATTGACTTTGGGTGTTTATTGTAGACATGAATTAAGTGTTAATCTAACCAATTGTTTTCTTCTTTTGAAGGAGTGGGTAACCAGTAGGCATATGATTTTTCATTTCATTTCTTCAGCTTAATTTAAAACTATGCTTATTATAATTCATGTTTTAGTGATCAGCTTCAAGGCATTAGGAAAGATGCTTTTGATAGGTTAAAAAAGACTGTAAATATATCCAATAAAGTCCTTTCAAGAGGTTTCCTTCTACATAAACCTTATTTGTTGCTTGACCAGACTAGGTTGCACTTGTAAAAGGGAGTAAGGTGAATTCTTATTTAAAATGAATGAAGAGAAGCCAATCTTGCCTCAGAAGACTATTCTTTCTGTCTCTCTCTATGAAGTATTTAAGTCATGGTAAAATTGCTAGCTATTGTAAAATTTAAAAATAATTATAACTACTGATTAAGCCCTGCCTGACTTGAAAGGTTACATTCCAGAATATGTAAGGAATTTTTCAGCCTAATGAAGTTAAAAAAATAATCACTTGCTTGTTGCTTTCCCATCCCCTTTTAAGCACACTAACTCAATTCAGCTTGCTTTTCAATAAATATTCCTGTAAATATTGTAACTAATTGTAAATACTTCTATATTTATTTATCAAAATATATTATCTATTGTCTATTAAATTCTTGACTATAATAAGCAGTTGAAATATTTTTTTAAATACCATTTTAATACAATTTTAAAAACCATTTTTCTAAATAAGCATGGTTTATTTTGAGTTTGAAGAAAATTATAGCAATTAGAAAGCCTGCTTCAATATGTGCTGATTTAAGACTCAAGCCTACTTTTTCCTGTGTTAATCCTGTGTGAAGAAATGTAACTTAAATGGTCTGTGTTCAATTGTATGTAATGTATTAGACATCTTTGCAGTCCCTTTAATTTTGTTTAAACTTGAATAGGACAAAGATTTCTTTAGTATGCATTTAAAACAAAATCAGTATGCTAAACTGTTATGGATATAATCTAATTCTATATTTATCTACTCAGAAATAACTACATACAATTATCGGATTCATTTAATTCCTGGGGATCAAATTGAATGTAGAAGCTTCATATTCAGAAATAAAGATTATTAAATTTAAGAAAAACACAGAAAAAGCTATGTCACTAACTCTGTAAAACCCAAACATAATGGGATTTATATATATTATGCTGAAAGGTTATTATATAACTGTATAACTTGTGCAAAGTTTACATTGTACTTTGTTTCTTTTTAATAGGTCTTGGATGGTTTGCTGGCACAATATGGAACTGTGGAAAACTGTGAACAAGGTGGTATAATATTCAAATAGTTTTTTAAAGGAAATGATCAAAGGAAGTTTTAATTTATTTTTTTCAATACATCCTTTTTTATTCTAGTGAATACTGACACAGAGACTGCAGTAGTAAATGTAACATACGCCAATAAGGACCAGGCCAGGCAGTAAGTTCTCATTTATTTATTCTTAGTTTTTTTTCCGTTTAAAATAATTTTTCTCTTAGTGTTAGCATTTGGTACAGTCTCTTATTTGTCATTTATTTGATATTTACTTTTTAAAATAAAAATACTAAGGTTACACTCTTTATCCAACTGCTTATATGTAACCCTGCATGTTGAGCTTAGCTGGATTATCTTTTGAATAGAAACATATCTAGTTGCACTGGAGAATTGCACTTGTAAACTTTTATGAGGGAGTAAGGTGATTTAACATCAAACATCACCCTTGTTAATTGATGTATTCAGTTTCCTGATGTCTCTGGCCAGATGTCCTCTTAAGAAGACTTGATCCGTGTAAATGAAAAATGCTCAGATTGAAGACAACTATAGAAGGATTTGAGTTTCGATGAACACTCATAGAATTTCTTTTTAATAGTAAGAAAATCAAACTTTGGGAAGATTATAGTGTCTTAAAGCAATTGAAAATGGTTGGCATTTGCCTAAAACGGAGGTATTTCTTCTGGTTTATATAACATAACCCTGTACACCTCCACAGATTCCAATTTGACCCTTATTTAACTCTGGGTTTACTGTACTTTATTATTATTTTAGATGCAAGCCTTTTTCACTTTCTAATTAAATATTTCAATATTGCTGAATTGGAAGCAATAAAACCTTCATCTGAATATTCACTGACACTTTATTAGATTTATAAGGCCACCTGATCAAAAAAAGACAATGTGGCATGTAAAATTAACACTGTAAAACCAAACCAAAGAAGTAAATGCAGAAATACCAACATATTACTGTAGAGAGGTGTAGAAGTTAGAAAACCCATTCATCCTTTATTGGATTTGCTATTTTATGTCTGTAGTGGTTTATTGAATGTTTGGTGGAATTTATAATTTAAAATCTCTTCTGCCACAGATGCACACATTAACATAGGAAACTGGACTTCTAGTTGGTATAGCTGGTTATATAATGTAACCACAGTTCAGAATTGGCTATTACTCTAATAGAAACAAATTCTACAGCAGTAGGCATCAGTAAAAGTTATATTTGTCTACATGCTCTGCCCTATTTTTGTTAAGTCAAGAATACTTAAAATCACACTGAGGAGTCACATTTTATGGTATACAGATAGTTCTCAACCTACAAGTGTTTGTTCAGTGACTATTTGAAATTATGATGGTACTGAACAAAGGTACTTGTGATCCCTGCCCAAAGCTATGGCTGAAATAAAACATGATCACATGACTCTGAAATGTTGCAAATGAATATAAATGCAGCCATTTTGTTGAGTATCCATAGTGCAGTCATGTGAACACTGGGTGAGGAAAAGAACTGTTGTAACTTGTCATAAGTTCCCCAATTTCTGAACCAAAAAAGCTTTTTTGATGAGAAGTGAAACGTTTTTAAAGAAAACACCCAAGAATGTCCAGTAACTTTTTGGGAAAAACACCTCTGGGACAACCACAACCTGGATGATTGAGAATATCTGTAGATAAGTTCCTTTTTTCTTAAAACACTGACTGGTTATAAATCAAAAACTACCTGTACAGCCGTTATAATATAAAAGTATTATTGGTGATAAACAGTTGTAGAAAGGATACATTAACTTTTCAAAAAATGTGATATGGACCCAAAGCTGCATTAAAGAAAACCATAAAATTACAAATGGAGATGTGAAGAGATACCTGCTTATGCACAACAATTTTAGTACTTGGGTATATTTTTTTCAATTTTATGACTTATAATATTTTGATGTCTACATTTGCTTGGTAAATCTGGTGTCATTCCACTACAGAAGGAAAATATTAAAATGGAACTATGTGCCACCTAGTGGCTAACTGAAATTAATAATTTAGTTTCCTTTTTTTTTCCTGTATGGTTCCCTACACATTTACACTTGCTTTTTGCAATAATTTAGTGCTATGGACAATTTTCAAAGAGCCTTTATAGAAGTAAGGTTCCTAGAATTGTGTGTTGTAAGAGTTGTATCAGATCATTTCCCTACAAGGAACAGTTTGCCTGTTAAAGTTAGAAGATTCTTTAGTAGACCTTGCTTTCAGTACATATGTCTCTCAAATGGGTGCAATTTTGAAGTAAGCTGCTGTTCACATTGGGTTCTGTCTCTTGTCTCTGGGAAATACATATGTGGGTGCATGCATGTGGACTAAAACTTTAATGCTGAATCATAGATATTTAATGATTTTTTTTTGTAGTGTACTATGATTTCAAAGTCATAACAATTTTCCTAAATTCACTTTTCATATAAGGTGAGCTAGTTGTTTGGTTAGGTTTCAAATGTACCATGACTTTTAAAAAAGTTACAAATTGGCCAGTACTAATCAATTGATAATTTCAATTAATTTATACATTATTGTAAGTAGATATTTGCCTAAGTGAGTAACACTTGCCCCCAGGCTGCCAGGTGCAGTTCATGAACAGCTGCATATAAGCAGAAAAAAGGGGAAAGAGCAAGTTTGCCAAGACAGATTGGCTGCTTGCCCTTCAAAAGAAACAAAATAAGGATGCTTTCACTACTTGTATTAGTCCTCTTGTCTGAAATGAGCTTGGTATGAGTGAAGGCTTAATGTTATAATATGTTGCTATACTGATTCAAAAATGATGGAGGAAGCAGGAATTGTTCGGTTATGAAGACAAATGGTTTAAATAGACCCATAATAATATAAATAGGGAACTCTGAGAAACCCATGTTTGAGTTGAGAGATGTTGGATTAGATATTTTATTTGTATATAGGTTTTTCTAAAACTTGGTGATTTGGGAAAGGCAGAGAAGGAAAAAAAGAAACCTCTTTCCCTTCCTATTCATGCAGGATTTGTAGTTCAAATTAAAAGGCAAATTCTTCACTTACGAGCATGCAATAAAACCTTACTTTCAGATTTGTTGTCTAAACAGTTATATAATGTGAAGGAAAAAGCAGAAAGGAAGATGAAAGAATGACAATTCAAATTTAGACAACTAACTCAGAATTATCTTTGAATGATCACAGCTAAGATTGGCAACTCTGCTTTGTATTGTTTCTAAGTAAAACGTGAACTTGTCCAACTTCCAACTTGAGTTCTATCATTGTTAAGTAAATCGCTCGTGGTTGCTAAGCATAGTCACATAACCACAACTTGTGACTTGCTGCCGGTTTTCCCAATGACTTTGTTTGTTGGAAGCCAGCTGAGAAAGTCACAAAAGGTATGATTACATAACAGCAGGACATTTCAAATGTCAGAAATGTGCACCAATTGCCAAGTGCCTGAATCAAGACCAGGGGGATGTTTCAACCATTGTAAATTCAAGTACCAGTTGTAAACCTGCTTTTTAAACTCTGTAGTAAATTCAAAGATTATTAAACAGGACAGTTTCAAAGATTATTGAACAGAACTGAGGATTACCTACTTTTAGAATTTGAATTTCTTGAGCATGCTGGAGAATAGGATCCAGACCAAAGTCCAGTTCTCTTCCTTCTACTTGTAATGTCATAAATTAGGACCAGAGTCCTTTCCTGTTATCATATTGCCTACCTGCCAATGATAAGCAGTTTTAAGGTTCCAGCCAATCATATCTTCATTTGCCAAAGGGCTTTTTTTTGCCAACTTATGCCTATCTGTAAAGAGAAAGGAATTAAATGTGATTCTTCAAAAGCCAGCACTCAAAACACTTTAGAACTGGGAACACTTTCAGATGCTGGCTCCCAAAGTACTTTTTGCTCTAAGGAAATAAGAAAAAGGCAGTACTTCAGAGAAATTCTGCTTCAAGTTGCTATTTATGCTGCTTTGAGTCATCTTAAGGCATTTCCCCACGAGGAAGGAAGGAGATAATATTTAGGAATAAAGAGAAGGGTTATTTATGATCTCATGAGTCAGATGGGACAGCTTACCATTCCCAGTGAAATGCTATACCATAATTGATTGGCTTTCTGTTCTGCTTCATCTGCAACAACTTACTTTCTTTGCAAAATTATACAGAGCAATAGAAAAATTGAACGGATTCCAGCTTGAAAACTATTCATTAAAAGTTGCATATATCCCTGATGAAATGGCAGCCCAACTACCTCCTCAGCAGCATCCTCAAGGTAGACGTGGATTTGGGCAGAGAGGTCCCCCTAGACAAGGTTCACCAGGTGCGGCAACAAGACCACAGTCTGATGTTCCATTACGGATACTTGTTCCAACCCAGTTTGTAGGAGCTATTATTGGAAAAGAAGGAGCCACAATTAGAAACATCACAAAGCAGACACAGTCAAAGTAAGTCACTATATGAAGTATTATTTTTAGTATAATTTAAAGTGTTACATTGTTGCATTTAAATTATTGAAATACAATTTTTAATTGGAAAAGAAGACTGACTTCATATGATCCTGCTTCATGAGTATTCAGTTGAACTGAGATGTGCTAACTGGATTGTAGTGCTATTAAGAGTTCTTACATTTAAGAATCCTGATAAACATTAAAATGTGTCACATTTCATTATATTGTCCTGCATCTATATTTCCCCAATCTGGATATTAAGGAGTCAGGTAGTCAAGAGGATAGAAAGGAGGAAAACAGGGTCATTCAACAGCTCATTCTTTGATCAGCACAACGTGGTTAGAAAGACTGTGTTATTACTGATTTGGCCATAGCTGTCATTTTTGCCCAGTTGTTCTATTAGTTAAATTTAATAATATTAACTTACTTGTTTGGTAGATCGTTGTTAATTATTTTTAAAGTTTGAATGGGTATGTTAATAACTTTTGAGGTAGAGTTTTTAAAAAAAAAAAATTAAAAAGTGCATTCAGTACAATATATTAATACATACTTTCACTTCTTTTAAGAATGATTAAAAAAAATAAAAATAGACTTCTGTAAGTCGAAATGGTAGAATACTGAAAGCATAATCAATTTGTGAATTAAAAATTGGAGAGCTGTAAGATGTTTCCAATTATCAAAACCATAATCTAGCAGAATGAAATCAGCCAATATGGAGATGTAGTATTTTTGCATTGAAGAATGTCCAATGAAGACTATGCATTTCATTGTACTTTTCCTGTACTGTCTTTTTTGAAGCAAAGAAAATGAAGGATTTTTTTAGCTGTATTTAACTGTATTCAGGTTTTTGTATTTTATTGCTTATTTTAATATCCATTTTTGAGTGAACTTTTAGGATTGTTTGAAAGCCAAACATTCTTGAACCAAAACGTGTTCTTCAGTCACAGGTTTGAAAATGGCACTGAATTAAGGTAGTTCTAGAGGTGCAGTACAAGAAGTATTGAGATGGATGGTAAGCAGTTGATGAAGGTTTGACACTACACTCTGTTGGCACTACAATGAGAGAAGAATTTGAAATTTTGCAAATCCCAAAGTAGGGAAAATATAGCAAATCATTGATATTTCTTTATATGTTAGCTGACTGGTCAAATCACTTCAAAACTTTAATTCTGATCAGCAGATCTTATAACAGTGGATGAATATGAGTTATTGGGCTTTAAAAAGGTAAGTGTAATAGATCATTTGAAAGTTACAGGACTTCTGGGGGAAAAAAAGAAAATAAGATAGTGGCAAATCATTTCCATGGATACAAGCTCAATTTCAGAGGGATTTTGTCTAAAATTTGATTGGATTAAAATATATACAAATTACACTCTTGAGGATTTGGTTTCATCCCTCAAAGGAGTTTTTGGATGAGAAACATCTTCTGTATGCATGTTCATCTTATGGCAGATGCAAACTAAATAAGGTTAGACAACAAGACCAAATGGATTGAGCTGAACGTATCATGGTATTAATGAAAAGGCACTAATCTGACAGTATGACATTTGAATTTGGTTCTATTGGTTTATTTTCAAGGACTCGGATTTTGAAAATCACAAATATTTTTAGATTTTTTTTTCTCTTTTCAGGATTGATATTCATCGTAAAGAAAATGCAGGAGCTGCTGAAAAACCAATTACAATCCATTCTACTCCAGAAGGATGCTCAACTGCTTGTAAAATTATCATGGAAATAATGGAAAAGGAAGCTCAAGACACTAAATAGTGAGTAAAGGTGTTTTAGTAAGTCTACCTTCTTGTCTGTGTGTCTCAAATACAGGTAACCCTCGAGTTATGTCCATCATTGAGCCCAAAATTTATGTTGCTAAGTGAAACATTCGTTTATTGAGTTTGCCCCATTTTACAACTCACCTTGCCACAGTTGTTAAGTGAATCACTTCAATTGTTAAGTTAGTCACACGGTTAAGTGACTGGTTTCCTCTTTGACTTTGCTCGTCAAAATGTCGCAAAAAGGATCACATGACCCCAGGACACTGCAACTGTCTTAAATATGAGTTGCCAGCCTCCTGAATTTTGATCATGCGTCCGTGGGGATGCTACAACAGTTGTAAATGTGAAAAGGGGTAATAAGTCACTTTTTTCAGAGCCTAAATGAACTGTTGTGAGTTCATTTACTTACTAAAGGTCACTTTAGTCACTAAAAGAACTGTTGTGAGTTGAGGACCACTTATACTTAACTATGGCAAACATATACAAAGGGATATAAGGTCTTAATCCTGTCCTGTCCTATTCCTGAAGGAAGCTTGGCTTTCTTCCCAAGTCCTTCCCAAGTCCCTCCAGCCCGAATCCAAAGGGGCCACTGGGAGAGGCCCCCCGAGACAGTGATAGCGCCCACCCAGCATCCTCCGAGCTGAGCCCTGCAGAGTCAGCACCTCTGCCTGATGCCCGTTTCGCTGCAGCATTTGGAGCTGCTGGCGCATTTGGAGATGCGTGGGGACAGGGACGGGCTGGGCGAGAGGTGGAAAGGACAAGCAGCTTCGGGCTCTCTTGGCTGGCCAGGGAAGCAGCGCTGCCGTCACCTTGCCTCCCTTTCCACAGACGGGCGGGCGTTATCACTGCCTCAGGCAGCCTCTCCCGGTGGCCCCTTCGGGTTTGCACTGGAGGGACTTGGGAAGGAAGCCAAGCTCAGGTTGGCCCAGCTCTTTTGCTTGGCAGGCGGGTGCGCACCCACAGCTCGCTTTCCTGGCTCTGCCCAGCCCACACGGCTCTGGTGTGGCCCTGGTGGGATGAGCGGAGGGTCCGGCGGGGAGGCGCTCGCTGCCTTGGTGAGAGCTCTGCTGCCGGGAAGGAGGGCCCACCTCTCAGCTGCACTGGGTGCCCCAGGCGAAGCTCTTCACGCTCTGCCCGGTGCCAGGCAGGGATGATGGCTGGGCGCTTGTCCCGAGGTGGGCCGATCCTGCGCTGCAGCCCCAGGAGATTCACCTCCCCATGTGGGGTTGGGCTGCCCTCGCGGGCAGGGGAGTCTTTGTTGTAGTAGGGCATCATTTTTAAATTAATTGGCTTTACCTTCGAAGGCAAAGGGAAGGCGGCGACAGGAGCGCCTGAAGCCGAGTGTCTCTGCTGGGCTCCAGTTACAGGGAGGAGCCCTGGGAAAGCAACGGTGGCGGAAGGTCTCCCGATACGAAGTGCCCCACCAATGCCGAGGTCAACATCCAAGCTGTCGCTGCCCGCCCACCCGAGGGTGCAAGGGGAGGGAATTAAGTCACCCCTGAAAAGATGACCTAGCCATTTTTGGGGGGGTCAAAAAATAATAATGCCCGGCCTTATTTTGTGAGAAACATGGTATCATCCTAACTGTTGTATAAATTGAACAGTAATAATCGAATCATGATGGAAGTGTTAATAGTTAAAGTTACTGCAAATTTTAAAAAAGAAAGCAATTTTAAATGATCTAGTTTTATTATGTCACTGACTATTTCACTGAAAGTTTAAATCACATTGGCCTAGATTGTTTTCGCCAATCTATAAGCCCTAAAATAATCGCAGTATAACACTTCATTTCTAACTTCTTGTTAATACAATAGTAAAGGGGATAAGTCATAATCAAAGAGCTCATCTAGTTATTTTGGGATACTAAACACATTCTGTTCTTCCCTAAACTGTGATAAGATGGTGTCCTAGACAGATTGTAATTACTGAATATAAAAAGAAGTCACACATTATTAGAGATAGGAAATAATATGAAGAAGCTTTTCATAGAAACACAAGAAATCTGATTAAATTGAGAATAAATTTGCTTTGGAGTCAAAAACCCAATCTAACTATAATAGAAAAGCTATATATTTCAGTAAACACATATTTTTTACAACTAAGCCTTATTTCAAACATATTTTGGGTAATCAACAACCAGCAATTGTGTTCTTAATGATTATATAGATAGTATAAAGGTAAATATATTCAAAGCAATTTGGAAATGATGGGCTTAAAGCATCAACTTTTATTCTTGAGCAAATTTAATTTTCCAGGATAGTTTGAGAATTTCTTGATTATATAATAAACTTATAAACTTGATCATGAAAAAATGATTGTTTCTTAATATGAGCTTGCTAAATTATGGGACTGTCATTTATACACCTGTCTGGAATGTTTACAGCACAGACGACATTCCCTTGAAGATACTGGCACATAATAATTTTGTTGGTCGACTCATTGGTAAAGAGGGACGGAATTTGAAAAAAATTGAACAGGATACTGACACAAAAATCACAATATCTCCGTAAGTATTTGGTCTTTTATGGAAGTATGTAACAAATCTATCCTAAAATGTTATACTTGTTAGATCTACGAACTACCTGCAGGCTTTTAGAAAAAAAAAAATTAACTGCGTTCAGAGTTGCTAATTCCATTAGGTTATATCTATGCAATAATCAATATATTTTATTTGCATAGAAATGTCACGTTACACCATAAATCTATCTTATGCATAAAAATGCAAATAAAGATTATGATTATATATATATATATATATATATATATATATATATATATATATATATATATATATATGTATGTATGTATGTATGTATGTATGCATGCATGCATGCATATATATATACATATATATATGTATATATATATGTATATATGTGTATATATATATATATATGTATATATATGTATATGTATACATATATACACACACACACACACACACACACACACACACACACAGTGTTTCTCAGGTATGCAATTCAATATATTGCATTTGAAAATGTTACAGAATTCCCAAGAAATATGTTTTCAATGCAGTGCATTCTATTGCATCTAAATTTGAGTAGAATTTCATGACATGCTCATTTGTATATTATCAAATTCCATATTTTCCATTACTGCTTCTGTTAATATGGAAGTTCTTTGCACTAGTTTTGATTTCCTGAAGTTTTTAATCTTGGGTTACTTCAACTTCCCTGTTCCAAGGAAGGTTCGTGTGAATTCATAGTGAATTCATAGGGATCATGGGGTTTATTGCAAGCAATTGCATCCCTGGAACACATGACAAGGCACAATGGAGCTAGTCTTTACTTCAGAGCAGATGAGATGTTAACTCAAGATGAACGATACTGACATCCGTGGTCAGATCACTTCCTCATCAAATTAAAGATGAAAAGATCAGGACTTCTGCATGGAAGCCAGGCCCTTTAGAATAGTCTACTACTGCAAATAGATTTAGAAGGATTCCAGAAAGCACTTGGAAAATTTCCTGGCCACTGGCAGAAAGTTCCATTGCTTATCTAGGCCAGTTTCTGTAGGCTAGAGAAGAAAGACAAAAATGTGCTGGATAGTGGGTCCATAAGGCATCTTCCTAGTTTCTCATTCCAAGAGTCCCTGAGTTTCCATGAAATTGAGGGAAATGAAAAGAAACTAGTGTGATGGAAAGTGGTAGAAAAATCAGAAGTGAATGTGAACAGAGCTCACTTCTGAGCTTTCGTGGTAGTGATAAAAGGGGCAAAATATTGCACCTACATATTTTTGACCCTGTTTCTTTTCATTTTGATCTTTTGAAGAAAGAAAATCAGGCAAAACACATACAGGTTCAAAGAAGAATTTGACAATTTCTTGACAACCTGCTTTTAGCTGGTTATCAGAGATAAAGGTATAGGTTGCCTCATTAGCAAATACAGTTGGAATTGACAACCCAATCACTAAGTGAAACAGTTACTAAGTGAGAGATCACATACCCATTTTGCTTTCTGTCTTGAAAATGACAAGAAACCTTAGCTTTTGTTTGCCTCCTAATTATTTTCCTGTCCTTTAGAATAATTTGCCCCACAGATAATTTCTAAGTTTATATTTCTAAGTTTGTATAGTCTTTGGAAAGAAATGAATTAGAAGAGTGTAAGCAGGTGCACAATGGGGGGAATGCATATCGAAATCAATCTGTCAGTAGCCTGAAGTGCACTCAGCATTTCCAGAAAATTGGGTGGGGGCATTGCCCAAAGAAATGGTTTGATAGGCGTTTCTTTTCCAGGTGGACGAATGGAGAATAGGAGTTGTGGTTGGTATGTGGAAGGGGAAAAAGGCCAGGCAAGCACTAAAGTGACTTTGGTGCAGGAGAGAGTGGGGCAAATGGAGTTTTCCTTTTTGGCAGACCATAGGAGATGGTGTATTTGGACAGGAGGGAATCAGTGAAAAAAAAAGTGGGGGCATCCGTGGCTCCTTATGGGGGAAGCACTGAATGGGGGAAGCACTGAAAGATGGGCTTCACAAAAGCTCTATTGCACAAGCTGCCTTGCTACTCTGTTCTACTTGGGAGCTGCACAGTAGGGCCCTTGGCGAAGTACTGTCCTTCACTGCTTTCCCAAAAAGTTTGTGACATTGGGACTGAGACTCTCAGCTGCTCCTTAATTATTAGATTTTTCTTAGGGCAAATAAAGGTCAGGTTTCAAGCAGCTTTTTAATTTAGGCTACGCAAAAAAAATTCAAACCGTGGCATGGCCAGTTTGGATGCCCAGAAATAAGAGGACAGAAAAAGCAAGCTCAGGAGTGTCATATATTGGTAGTTAAGGAGAAAGAAAGAAAAAGGAGTAAGGAGCAAATAAACCTGTTAAGTAAACCACATTTTAATTAAAGCATGTTGGTGGCGATGGAAAAGAAAGGAGCTAGCAAAATTAATGGGTGGGCTGGTGCACAGACTATGTTGACGAAGATGAGGTGGAAAGCAGGACAAGGCCTTATCTTTATTCATCATGCCAGAATTTGTCTTAGCTGAAGCCCAAAACCAAATAGTATTGAACGAATGAACTGGCCAAATGTCAAAACTGTTTTATTCACAAAACATTTTTTTCCATGTCATATGCATCTATATTTGTAATTGTTTACTATTTTAACATAATTTATTATCTCTTAAATATTTTTATTTCAGTACTGTGTTTGTTTTTTTATCCACCACTATGAAGTTACAGTAATTGGTGGTATTCTTTTACATAAATCTCATGTTAGGGAAAATAACAGCTGCTGTTTTTCTTCTGTGTTAGTGAACTTTGACTCAGTTTGACTATGACTCAAATTTCATAATCACCTTTCAGGCATTGTACTTTCTGAGTCATATTAGAATGGAGCTGATGAATGAGATTTCATCTTTATTTTCCAGATTCGTATCTTGGTTTTTTTTTAAAAGAAGTCTTATTCCCTCAATGTAGCATATTTCCAGATTCTAGAAAGCTCACTAGATAAGTGTTTGGTACCAGTTTGAAAGACCATAGTGTTACTTTCTCAGCTATAAGCCCATGTGTAGTGAAATGCCTGCAATGTTATCATGATCTCACAACACAAAACTATCAATAGAAGTATTGTATCTCTTATGTATTTTACTCATTATGAAGAGAGATCTCATTCTACCCAGAGTTCTGCATCTGATTTTGAGAGGATCTTCCCCCATTCCTGACTGTGCTTACCCTGCAATTAAAAGATTTATTCTCTCTCAAAAAAATGAATAGTTTGTGGAACAGTTTTTCTCAGCACTGGGAATAGGCAGAGAAGGAATGCTGCATTTCTTGTTTAGGTTAGGTGTAGAGTATTTCCTTCTGAGGAAATAGACAGCTACCAAGGCAACAAAAATCTACTTGAATGCCTCCAATTCGAATGTGAAAAGGATCACGGAAGGTCAAACACTTCTCTAATAGCTCTGTTTCATTGGGTATTCATGGTTTAAGTCCAAGGAAAAGAATGTCAGAGGTTGCTGGCAGCCCACAGGGAATAGTACTTTATGTTTGCCAGTAGGGATTCTTCAGATTTCCTAGTGTAATTGTGTTTCAGAGAAATGGCTGTTGCCTGAATGTTGCATATGTTACTAGAGTTTATGGTACTGAGATTTCACATCAGCAATGTAGTCCTTCACTTGGTTCTTAAGTTGCCTGGGGGTTGGTGTCTTGACATAGTTGCATTGGCTCATAGAATTGGAGATGGAATCTGCTTTTTTTTTTACAGATGCAAAAAGATACATTGTTTTACAAGTGTAAGTAACCTAAAAATAAAATAGTTGTTCAGAAACATCTGTTCATATTTTATGTTTAAAATGATGTGCTCTTCTGGGTATTAACTGTCTCTCTTGCTTCTGCTTTGATACTTGAAAGAAGAAAAGATTGGATTCTTATACAAGAATCCAAACTATTGGGGTGGGATGGGGATATATTTTGTTTTACGTAATTGTCGGTTTCATTTTGTTGTGAGTCAGGAATGACATTGTACTCACCAGTAAAGAATAATTTGAACTAAAAGGTACCTACAAACACCCATGTCTTAAGGGTGGATGTCTGAGACATCAATGCATTATCCTTTAGGGTATACATGTAAGGCCATTACTGTATTCAGATGTTTCTCAAATCCTTTTACCCAGCTGTACATAATTCTGTAGCAAGTTCTAGCAGTAGATGCTGATACATGAGTTAAGGGGCAGTGTTTTCCAACGTTTTTGAAAGAAAGGACATGAACCTATTTTCATCAATCACAGTTTTGGGGGCTACTGCAAATTATTAAGAGATATTTCTTTATCACAGCTCCCTACGCCCCTCAGAATAAAAAAAAATTAAATAAAATTTCTTTTGTTTTGTTCTCCATTTCTCTGCATTGTTCCTCTTATGTTTCTTTGTTGGAGTTGTCGGATAATAAAAGAAAACACTTCAGTGCAGTTTTCTTAATTTTTTTTATGGCACCCAATGGACTACAGCTCTCAAACTGGGTGGGAACTCCCTCCCACCTCCTGAGGCAGGAAATCTAGTAAGATCAGCTTTGCTTCCAAGTACATGGGAGGAAGAACTCTCCATGACACATTCTGCAGTAAGTCCAGTATTCGGTGGTAAACTCCACAGGGATGCTGAAATGATTTAAACTATACATTTTAAAGGTCTGCATCTGGAAAGCCAGGGGAGTCTCAAGTTTTCTCCCATCTTTTAAGTCAGTAGCACAGAGAACTATTGATCCTCACTTTTGTGAGGGAGGGTTTTTTTTTTTTTAATGGAAAAGTTGTAACAGGTAGTACGGTATCATTTGAATTGGCCAGTATGTTGTAGTTAAGATATATTTTGTCTCCAGTCTATTTTAATAATTATTATATGTGTATGTCTGTGTTTGCATGTTAGATGGAACATGATTAGGATCCATATATTTGTGAAAGCAAAAGTAATTTTATCCTAGTAGTATCCTGTTTTATTGTCAAAAGACTCATATTTTGATTTTTTGTAATTGTATTCATTTTTGGATTTGTTCAATTTTGCAATAAATTGTTTACATCAATAACATGAATTGAACAGCGAAGCCCTTTGTCCTTGAAACAGCTATAATGGTACATATAGCTTAAAATGTTAAACACTGAACAACGTGGTGACATGTTAAATGTGAGGTTTTTAATATGCATGAATACAACAATAACTTAAATAATCAGATTTAGAAGAGTAGAAAATTGTTGAAGATTATCTTCTGAAGGTAGAAGACATTAAAAGGGAGGCTACATCTTACTGGCTTCTTGCCTACTCTATGCTTGTCTTCTCAACCAATCCATGTCTCCACATTGCTCCACTAACAAACCATATTTTGTTAGATGACTGGCATTCTAGTTGACTATTCTAGTTGACTATATCACTCATGAAAATGGATTGGCTGATGGTCAGGCATTCTTGAACCTGAGTTACTAATGATACATCTAGGGTCTATATATTCTAAAATTTTGTCTACCATTTATCTGAAGAATTATAAATACTTAAGTTTATTTGAAGAATAATTATTTTCAGTTTCAGCTTTATATATTAGCTATTACATGCATATCAGTTCACCCCTTTTTGCTATGAAGATTGCAGGACTTGACACTATATAACCCAGAACGAACCATTACAGTTAAAGGCAGTATTGATACATGTGCCAAAGCTGAAGAGGAAATAATGAAGAAAATCAGGGAGTCCTATGAAAATGATATTGCTGCTATGAATGTAAGTGCATTTATGAATGTAAATTCTCTCTCTCTCTCTCCTTCCCTCCCTCCCTCCCTCCCTCTCTTTTAGTATTAGAGCTAAATCAATTTCAGGAAAAAAAAGTTTGTATTTTGTCCTACTGGGAAAATCTAATAAGGCATACATGTAGATGAAATCCAAATAGAAACCATCTTGTTATTCCTAGTTGCAGTTAGAGAATCCCAATGAATCATCTTAGAAAAGCCTTGGCTGCTTACTTTTAAAAGTAAAGTTTGGTATATTCCTGATTACATTATTAGGGTACTTAGGGTCTTTGAAAATAATTTGAAAGATGCTATTCGAACAGGTGTGCATATGAGTGCAGCTTTTCTTTAAAGGCATGCCCTTTTCAGGCTAATACCTGAATCAGAAAAAAAGATATAACTCTTGAAATGGGTCACATTGATGCATTGATTATGATACTTTGCTAATGGTCCAAAGTAGTTTGTTAGGTAATCCAGTTGCAAGTGCATTCATTCTCTCTTGATCATTGTGACTGAAAAGTGCTGTAAGCCATTATATTGAAAGGTATAATAAGCAGAAAATTTCATCCCATGGTGATTTCATGATAATTTCAACTCTTTTAAGAAGACAATTTTTATTTCTCCTCTAGTGAATATTGTAATAATCTTTCTTTGTGTATTTAATTATCTGTGAAGGCTAAACATGCAGATTTAAATGTACAACAGGAATTTAATGGAAATATTTCATTAATGTGTTACATTATTTCATAGAATCAATCAATAATTGGTTCTGACAAAATAGTGTATGTATTGTTAGATGTTGATACAAGATTATATTAATTTTTAAATTATTCACAAGAAATTTCACTCCATTTAAATTATTTACATTTTGACTTCTAAGCAAGAAAGAATCCTTTATTTAAGATAGTAATTATTTTTAATTATGTTGCTGAACTAATGATCTTCCATATTATTCCAGCTTCAAGCACATTTAATTCCAGGGCTAAATCTGAATGCCTTGGGTTTATTCCCACCTTCATCTTCAGGGATACCACCTCCCACAGTGGGTGTTGCTCCAGCCACTGCTTCCTCTTCATATCCTCCATTTGGGGTAAATCTATCTCTTTCTACATTTTGGACAATAGGTTATAACTGTTCCTATTTATATATTGCATGACAGATATGTTAGTTTTCCAATTTAATGAAAATATCTAGGATGACATTTTATAATATTAAAATCTTGAATTAGAATAGCACAGCATGTAAAGAAAATGACAATTCACAGAATATTTAGCAAATATATATCAAAAGAAAGTATCTGAAACCAGAAATAAATCGAGAAAATTTGGTTTTTATGAGTGCATAATTCTTATTCATATACATCTTGTTAAAGAATAATCAAATATGAGCCAGCAAAAAAAGCCAATGAGTCCTAGGATGCATTAACAGAGGCAAACAATCAAGATCACGTGAAATATTAATACCGCTTTATAATACCGCTTTATAATAAGACCACACTTAGAATACTGCAGCCAGCTTTGGTCACTATGTTATAAAAAACAACAATGTTGAGACCCTGGAAAGAGTACAGAAAAGAATAACAAAGATATTAGTGGGCTGGAGATTAAACTTATGAAGAACGATTGCAGGAATTGGGTTTTTGCAGTCTAATGAAAAGGACTATGAGTGACATGATAGAAGTATTTCAATATTTGAGGGGCTGCCACAAAGAAGAGAGGGTCAACCTATTTTCCAAAGGGTCAGAAGGCAAGACAAGAAACAATGGATAGAAACTAATCCTAGAAAGAAGCAACTTAGAACTAAGGAGAAATTTCTTAACAGTGAGAACAATTAATCAGTGGAACAGCTTCACTTCAGAAGTTGTAGGTACTTCATCACTGGAGGCTTTTAAGAAGAGACTGGACAGCCCTATACCATAGGATTATAGAATTTACTGCCTGAGCAGGGGGGTTAAACTAGAAGATCTCCACAATCCCATTCCATTTTATTATTCCATTATTCTGATAAGTTTATTACCATTTGAAAATTATAATGTTTATCACTGTCCTATTGGAATGTACAACCATTATTTTCCATTATAGTCTAGCCATATTCCTTTGTCTTGCACATTGAAGTTGTTTGTTTAAAACAATATGATCAGGGCCCTTTAATTTTAATGTTTGTAATGTGTGTGTGTTTGTGTGTGTGTGTGTGTGAGAGAGAGAGAGAGAGAGAGAGTGTCCAACAAAGAGTTCCAGGAAAGTAGTACAGGGGTTATGACATTATGGCAAGAATGTTATGGTTCAGTGTATCTTGTATAAGGTACTTTTGTTTGGGATTATATTGTGCTCTCATTTCTCTTGGGAGAAATGACTTCCAATAAACATGATTTGGGTTAAAGAAAACACAAGAAACTCTCTTATGCTGAAGAAGATGAGTTATCTAGTTCATGTGATCTTCTCTAGTTTTTTGAATTTGAACTTTAGTTTCCAGAATTTTCTAATCAGGACAGGCATTATTTAAAATGACTGTTGGCAGCTTTCTCGATTTCTGACTGCCCTAAAATCCAAGCCCACATGTGATTTATTGCTTTTAAAAAAGGAATATGTTGCATCAGAAACTTCTCAACTAACAATCAGTAGTGGTTAGCGTTAAATAAGGCTCCATTGCTATCAAAAGGAGTTGGACTTTGTGGCTACATAATAACTCAAAACTTTTATTCCTTCTCCTAGTTCTGCCATTTTCCCTCCTACAGCTACAGGCGCCAGGTACTGAATCAAGGATTTTTTTAATGCAAAGATTAAATCGTTACAAGTATTGTTAGCATCTGCATAGGTTTTGTTAGAGACAAAAAGTGTATATGTGACACTTTCTTTTCATTTTCCTGTGTTCATATGAATAGTCTTTTGGTGAGATATTTTTAAGGATGGTTATTTCCATAGTTAGTCTTTCAGTTGTTTTTCTAAAACAGCTTTGTTGATTGTAAAGGTTGATTACTTGTTTCTCTTTGACACAAAGAAATGCAACATACCTATTAAAAGATAATAATTAAATGCCATGCATTTGATCTTAATACTGGTAGAACAGCTGTTTTAATTTACTAAGATGAACAGGTTCATCCATTTGAAAAACTTGTAAAATGATAAAACAAGTATTTAAGTATACCAAAAATGGTCTTGATTAAATTTTATAATAAAAATAAAATCAGACTTGGTTATAAAGTAAAACCCTTATGCCTGAATACATTTGCTGTATTGTATACATTTTTAAATAAACCAAATTCAGGATGGTCTTTAGGTTTTCTTATATCCATTAATAATATTTGAAAAATGGTGTATATGGGCTTTTTTAAAAATCAGGGGAGTGTCCTCGCGTTATGTAAATATTGAAGATCTCTTGAAAATCTTAAACTTTAATATGGAATTTGCAATTTGTATCACTGGAATTCTTAGTGACATTTAATTCCTTTAAAAAGTGTTCTTATAAATCAATAGAATTGATAAAAGAGTTAAATGTGGCTCTGCTGCTGATCGAATTGTGTGTGTGTGTGTGTGTGTGTGTGTGTGTGTGTGTATGTATGTATTTATGGGCTTTAATGTGATTGTGTTTGGAATGTTTACAGTTTTTATACCTTTTTAAAAACTGTTTCTGCCCAGAGTGACATCTTGTGAGATGGACAGCCATATAAAGACATTAATCAATCACAACTGTTATGGCCTTTATAAAAATTATATTAAAAAAACATGAAACATGTGAAAGACATTAGAAAAAACTGATAAAATTCTCTATTGAAAAGGCTGCAGCTATTTTAAATATTTTTACTGCATATATTCTGAATTTACTGCCCACCCTTCATTTTAACCACTGCTTTTTTGAAGTTAATGATTTGTGTGTTTTTGTCTGTAATCATCCTTCTCCGTTATGTCTTTGATTTAAATTGTATATTTATGTTTTTTAAACCTAATGTTTGTAGGTATAATCTTGCCTTAAGAGTAACTTAGCCTTGTGGTTGTTCATAGCCTGCCTGTGTTTTCTTTGATTTTGCATTCCAGCAACAACCAGAATCTGAAACAGTACATCTGTTCATACCAGCCTTAGCAGTGGGAGCCATTATTGGCAAGCAAGGGCAGCACATCAAGCAACTTTCTCGTTTTGCAGGTGCATCTATTAAGGTAATGTAAGTTATTTATACCACTGTCTTCTTGACTCTTACGATCAAGTTTTTACAGGCCCTCTTCTGTGGCTACCTTAGACTCCATGCCTTGCATATCAAGCAAAAACTGGTACTTCCTGTTTCTAGAATGGGTATTCCTGGCTCATTCAGAGACAAGATAATTACAAGAATATTTTTAAAAGTTATTTGAGAGGTGAAATAGAAGTTGTTTTAAAAAACCGTCTTGGTGGTCGAGACTTTTAGATAATTGTTCTTAGCATGAAACCTTTAGGCCATGTTTTTGAAGTACAGCTTAATTGTTTCCACACAATTTTTAATGTTTAATTCAAAACAAGACAAGCAAATGGTTTACTATTTGAGAAGTCCATTTGCCTAGACTTCAGTTTATTTCACATAGTTCAAGTTCAGGCATGTCTGCTCTTTGCTGATTAAAGAAAAGCTAGTACAGCAGCATTATAGCAGAAAGTTTTCAGGAAATAGAAGATTTTGTAATATTACTGTTTTTCTTCACAACCAGCTAATCAAATAAATCACAACGAAATAATTTTTCAGTAATTTTTCTAGTTACCAAAATGGTAGGTGTCTGATAGCAGGATGTATATTTATATAAAGATATGTTTGATTCAAATGAAGAAGTACCTTAAAAAGACTGTTACTAATAGCTGTACTGTAAAAATCCGTAAACATATTTTAAAAATAATTTTATTAAAGAAATTTTATGAATAAAAACAATGCAGATTTTGAAAGACAAAAGTAAGAAAAGTAAAGAGGAAGTATGTGAAAAAGTACAAAGAAAGAAATATAAAAGAGAAAGAAAAGAAATAGCTTCTGCTCTTAACAACAGTTGTAAGTAGATTTATATTTTATCCCCCCTCTCTAACAGTACAACATAATTTCCTTCTACCCATAGTCAGTCCTTTCTAATCTAAATCATTTTTTTTCTTTTTCTTTGTCCAACAAAACAGTTTATAAGGAATTTCCAGTCATTAATAAATGTACTTATTAACCTCTCTCTAATCCAGGGATCTGCAACCTTAAATACTCAGAGAGCCACTTGGACCCATTTTCCAGAGAAAAGAAAACACAGGGAGCCACAAAACCTGGGTGGGTGTGGCCAATTTGACATCACTCACTCCCACCCAGTCACATGACCCCCCCAACCATGCCTACCCAGGTTCTGTGGCTCCCCATGTTTTCTTTTCTATGGGAAATAAGTATCTACCCCCCCACTTTGTCCCTCCTTCCCTCCCTCCTTTTCCTCCCTGCCTCTCACCTTTCTCCCTCTCTGTCTATCTCGTGCTATCTCATCTCGTGCTATCTCATCTCTTCCTTTCATCTTCCTTTTTTTTCTCTCGCCCTCCCTCCCCCCTTCTTTTCCTCCCTCCCTCCCATCTCTCTTTCTCCCTGTCTATCTCTCTCTCTCTCATCCCCTCTCCCTTATCTCTCTTTCTTTCTTTCTCTCCCTCCCTCCCTCCTTCCCTCCCACTCTCCACCTCCCAATCTAAACACCCAGGGAATAATTGTAATGAAATTTGACCATGTTCTCTCTGTCTCTAGAAAGATACAAAAATAAACCTTGTGTTGTCAGGCGTAAATCACCGCATGCACTTCAGAGAAGCATTATCCCAAGCAGCAGCACACTCATACAAGCACGCACATGCAACTCGGTCCAAAGTGGCCAGAAAACATAGTCCCTGGGTGTCTCCAAAGATGCTTGGCAGGCAAAGTATGGAACAAAACTCCCCACACCCATCACCAAGGCAGTATCTGCTGAATTCTTGCGGAAGTGGACAAGGAGGAGAGAGAGGAAAGCAGACAAGACAAACCAAGCCAAATCTGTCTCTCTCTCTCACTGCCTGATTGGCGGGAAATGGTGGGTGGCTACTTCTGGCTTTGTTCGTGCTGGACGCTTGACCTGCTCTCTGCCCTGAGAGAGAGACTTGCCAGGGGCAAGTAGGGCAGGGTCACATTGTGTTGTAATGGGCTTCAGGAGGAGGAGGGGATCCAGTCTCCCCCATTGTGAAGCGTGCTTTCACTGTGCTGTGCAAGGTACAGCGAGAGCAGCGGACAGGCCATGTAGGGCGTATTGTAGAGCGTATCTTCCCCCTACCCCACGCTAAAGGAAAGCTAGCCAGACTTCTCCTTCCCTCCACCCTTCCCCCTGCTCTCTTCCCCCCACTCAATCCTACTTCAGGACAGAGGAAGGGTGTCCTGGAAACACATGTTGAAGCGATGTCAGAGCACATCTTCTGACCCGGTGCTCGCCCACAACTCTGTGCACTCCTCCAGGCCCAGCTTACTGTGGAGGAGGAAGCCCCGACGCCTCTGCTGCTCCCCAGCTCCGCCCCAGCCATCGCTGCTTGGGAAAGGCACAGGGGAAAAAAAGCGAGCAGAAACATAGCTCTTGCTGGGGTGAAAGAGCTGAGATCTTTTAAATTTGTGCAGTC
Source organism: Pseudonaja textilis (assembly GCF_049901715.1). Classification (NCBI taxonomy): domain Eukaryota; kingdom Metazoa; phylum Chordata; class Lepidosauria; order Squamata; family Elapidae; genus Pseudonaja; species Pseudonaja textilis. The sequence continues at coordinate 37,027,780 of NC_142008.1, read as the reverse complement.
CTCTTTATATTTTTATAACTTAGTCAAAATCATGTTAAACTCTTTGCTGTTGTTTTACATTCTGTTAAAAATATTTCATTTTTGCTTTAGTTTCTATAATTCAGAAAGAAAGTTGAGAATCACTGAAAGTTGTTTTCTTTGTCCCACTGTTTTCAAAAGCTTCAATTGGTTATATTCAAAACTGAAGATTTGAGAGTTTGTTATCCCTTAAAAGGCTGTGGCTTGTATAAGGAAGCATACTTTCTTCCTTGACCTTCTGCCATTCTACTCTCAAGAAAACCTTCCATCTCCTCATGATAAGCAGCAGTCCAGGGGGCAGGTGGACAATTTGTTAGTTCTTTATCTGGAAAAACTACCAGCTATAAATCAATCCTGACTGCTGTTCGCTGCCACAATCACACATCTCTGCTTGTTTGGGGACACCTGGTCCACCATTGAATCTTACCTGGATGCCCACTCTCATGAAAAAGTTTTTAACCAATGTTTTTAGAATTAAAATAAGTGTGTTTTTTAACGTGATTTTATTTCCCTTTAAAACAGCACGTTAGTCAAATAACCATCCCCAAAAACAGAAAGCCATTAACTTCAGCATGCTACAATGCACTTCCCACAACAGTTTTGGATGCCCAATACAAAAAAAAAAAGCCATATTAGCTGAGACTCTGCCCCTGTGGACAAAGGGCCATTGAAACTATAGCTCAGATCCTGCTATATTACATCTTCTATAAGGACTCATGGCCTCAACTTATAATATAATAAAATATCCAGGAAATACTGATCTCTCTTACATACTACAGTTGTCAGATCAATATAAATAGTTTCTCTGAATGTGGCCAAATTCTGTTTTTCTGTATGCAAAATTAAGCAGACTCTGACTGCCCACTGATAATCCACCATGAATCGTAATATATTATTGTGTCTTTTATTTTTAATGCTTTTTATTTGTAGTGCTGATCAGTGACCGTAATAAACATCGATTGATTTCATTAGAGTCCAGGGAATAGAAAAGGATCTAATAATATCTTAAATATATCACTTACATTCCAGATAGCGCCTCCTGAAGGACCAGATGCCAAATTGAGAATGGTGATAATTACTGGACCACCTGAGGCACAATTCAAGGTAACATTTTATAGTTTCTAATGTTTTTTGTTTGTTTATAGCACAAAGATATGCAAATAACATGTCACCCTCTTTTGCAGTCCTCCATACCCTCCCAATCATCAACCTAACATTTGTGACAAATTATCAAATATGTGATTTCATTTCATTTCTAGATCATGGGAAGGAAAACTCTCTGGCCATCAGAAAGGCTCTCAACTGCTGAGAAGTTTTCCTGTACCTGGGATAGAGAAACAATGGCTATCTCTAACTATAGCATTTTGGATACCCCAAAAAGCTGGGCATTACTACATTTCTGAACACAGTTTCAACATTCTGCTTGAGTTAGATAATCAGACACTACTAAGCTGCTTATAAGTACAAAAATGTTGCACGGTAAACTAAAACTGCCATTGTGATTTTAAAGGTGTAAATGTTGAGGATAATTGGAGAACTTAATTCTGTTAAAAGATGACACCAGTGCCAAAATTGCATAATTTGACTCTGTTAAATAAAGGCCATATAAAGTCTTTAATACAATCGTAAGATATGAAGGATTTTTCTACATTTCAAACAGTTGCCTGAGGCAACCAAAGGTTTGGAATTAATTAAAGTTTCGGATATGTTATGTATGAAGCAAAATGTGCCCATATTTCTTCACTTATGGATAACTTGTAATATTTATTACTGGGCATTTTTTGTTGTAACATTCAAATTGGAGATTATATCTTCCCAAAAGGTGATTTTAAAAAATATTGAGAGGCATATTCTATTGATCACTGTGCCATTGGCTGCTTGCAGATTAATCTCTGGAAAATCTGCTCCAGTGTTCCATTATCCTTATAGGAAATCACATTCTAATATTCTTGAGCTAGTTGATATGTGGTGGGGGGGGGATTATTTAAAACTTCTTAAGGTTTGGGATTTATTTATGTTGTTTGATGTTGGAAAATGAAAAGGCTGGAATGATGGAAAAAAACCCATAATCTTATCTTTATGCACTATGTTCTGGAATTTAGTGTTTGGTAATATTGACTTATTTTTATTTATTTTTTTTACTTAAAGGCCCAAGGGAGAATCTATGGGAAACTTAAGGAAGAAAATTTCTTTGGACCTAAAGAAGAAGTGAAACTTGAAGCACATATAAAAGTACCATCCTATGCTGCTGGTAGAGTTATTGGGAAAGGTGGCAAAACGGCAAGTATTAGAGCATGGGAAAGTATTTTACCAGATAATCTTATAAAACAAAAATGTCTGATTTGAGGCCGAGGAACAGACTTTCCTCTCCCAAAGCTAGCTAGCAAGCCTGCTTGCATGTTTGTGTACTTATTTCCTAGCTGCTATGTATGTGTCCTGTCCTTTATAGATTGTGGGTGACAAATTCCAATCAAAATAACATAACATCATAAAATTATTTATTTTAACTAAAGGTTTCTGCTCTGAAAAGGGCTACCACAGGAATACCAGCCAAAGTTCCACCTATTGAAGGAGGCACAATCCAGAAAGACCCCATTAGTTACAGACCACCTCCTTCATATGGAAGGCGACCCCATACATAGTGAGTGTAAAAGGAAGTAAGAGAATCAATTGGACAGTTGCTCTGTCTTGTCCAGCTCCTTACAGCCTGAAGTAATCTTTGGGATCTTCAGATGGACTAGGCAGACCTTTGTTGCTATCCCTGTACTTTGGAACATCCTATATTGTAGTGCAATTTTAAGAAATTTGTTCCCCCCTGACAATTCATAAAAGTGTTACAACAACACAACTGTTTTTACTTGAGTTTTCATTCTTCTGGGAACCATTTATGGAATTTCAGTGTTGAGTTTATTCTAGTTTGTATGGTTCTTTTACTTTATTGTATGCTATCCAGAGTCTATATTGATTCACCTTTCTTGCAAACCTTTTTACTTCCACATTTTTTACATCTATTTTCTTGATAATATCCACATGTAGGTCTCGGTTACAAGATTTGAAAAGCCAATGCAATAATTTTACTTTTTTTAAAAAAAACAGGTAAATGAGCTTCAGAATTTAACAAGTGCAGAAGTTGTTGTTCCTCGTGATCAGACACCAGATGAAAATGATCAGGTGGTTGTGAAAATTACTGGTCATTTCTATGCATGCCAGGTTGGTGGAAGTTTCTGTTTGAAGTAGAATTCTTTCACTTTTTCATTGTTCAATAATTACAATCTCAATCGCATTTCCCATTACAGGTAGTTTTTGACTTAACAACCGCAATTGGGACCAGAATTTTGATCACTAAGTGATACGGTCTTTAACAAAATCATGATTGGACCCGCATAAATGAAATCTAAAGTGCTCAAATTGCAATTACATGACTGGGGATGTTGCAGTTGTTATAAGGATGAGCCATCACTTTTTCAGATCCATATAACTTCAAATCTATCTATCCTATCTATCTATCTATCTATCTATCTATCTATCTATCTATCTATCTATCTATCTATCTATCTATCTATCTATCTATTGAACTTATATTGCCGCCTATTTGTCCATGGCAACTCAAGACGGCTTACAGAATATAAAACCTCATTTAAAACAAAATTAATGAAAAGAATGATATAATAATATCATATAATATCACCGCCCATCCCTCGCCCTGGCAACAGCAGATCACGAGTCATTTAATGGGCTCCATCCTGCTCTGGGTTCCCCAGGCCCGCTGGCAGAACCAGGTCTTTAGCGCCTTCCGGAAGAGTATTAGGTTGGGGCCATTCTAATCTCTGATGGAATGATGATCTAGAGCAGCAGTCCCCAACTGGTGGGCTGTAAGAAAATTTTGGTGGACGCAGAGAAATCTCACCCCCAGAGCACCCCCCCAAAGCAATTAATCCAGGCTGTGTAGAAACACAAGGCTGCTCAGCCCACATGGCCATGGGAACCCTCCCCACCCACTCACTCCTTACCCAGTAAACTTGTCTGCTAAGTTGCTATTTTTCCTTTTTCCGACCGTCATCTGTTCTGCTGTGCCGGGAGATTTGGGTTGAAATGATTGGATTTCTTGCTTTCTAGCTAAGCACAGCTGAACCTCCCTTAGGACTGAAAGTTTGCTTGCAAGCAAATTCAGTGCAGACTCATGGCAAGCAAATTTGAGAGACTGAGCTAGCCAATGGCAGATAGATAGATCACTGAATAATTCTGTGAACAATTCAATCTGGCTGCTTTGCCTGATTTTGGATAAAAGTTGCTTTTTTATATAAAAAATTCAATATTTACATACATGGTGAGTTAACTTTGTGAGTTTGCTTGCAAGCAAATTTTGTGTGACAGACTGAGCTAGCCAATGGCAGATAGATTTCTGAATGAATCTGTTGTGATTCTGTGAGCAACTCAATCTGCCTGCCTGCTTTGCTGATTTTGGGTAAAAGTTTCTCTTTTTTTATAAAAAAAAAGCCTCTATTTATATATTTATAATATTTACATAAAAGCCATGCCCAGCCAGTCACATGACCACCAAGCCACGCCCACAAATTAGGCCATGCCCACAGAACCAGTTAGTGGTCCCTGGGATCTAACATTATGAGTTTGGTGGTCCCTGAGGTCCAAAAGGTTGGCCACCCCTAATCTAGAGAGAGGGAACCACCATGGAGAAGGCCCTTCTTTTGGGTCCTACCAGGTGTATCTTCCACGGGGATGAAACCTGCAGCATTCCCTGCCTCCCCGCTCTGATGAGTTGGGTAGATGTGACCCACAAGAGATGGTCCCTCAGATAACCTGGTCCCAAGCCATGAAGGGTTTTAAAGGTGACAATCAGCAACTTGAATTGCACCTGGAAGCAAATCGGCAGCCAGTACAGCTCCTGCAGGAGAGGTGATACATGTGCATACTGGGATCTGCACAAAACCATGAGCGCTGCTGCATTTGGCACCAACTGGAGCTTCCGGATGCTCTTCAAGGGCAGTCCCATGTAGAGCGCATTGCAGCAGTCAAGATGTGAAGTGAGTAGAGCATGAATGACTGTAAGTAGGGATTGTTGTTCCAGGAAAGGGTGTAATTGGCGCACAACCCGCAGTTGCACTAAGGCCCTCCTAGCCATGACCACCATCTACTCTTCAAGCAGGAGCCGTGAATCTAGGAGAGTCCCCAGATTGCGCACAGGGTCGATTTGGGGTGGTGTCACCCCATCCAAGACCAAAGGTTGCAGTTCTCCCTGAACCAACGAACCCCAAACCCAGAGCTACTTGGCAAGGGTTTAGTTTCAACCCATTACTCCCATCCTACCCCTAACAGCCTCCAAGCACCGTGAGAGGGAGGACACTACAACACTTAACTCACCATACAGCTGTCACCTTCTGGGAAGCTTTCACAAGCCAGGAGGGACGTGGGTCTAAAACACAGGTGCTTGCATGCATACTCCCTATGATCCTGTCCACTTCCTCAGGAGCAACATGGTCAAACTGTTCCCAGATAACAGGGCAAGAACCTACCTTGGGAGTTTCCACCGAACCAACAACCATGCCAGCATCTAACTGGGAATGAAGTCAAGTGATTTTGTCTTTCAGAAAATTCTCAAATTCCTCAGCGTGCCCCTTCAGGTGGACCTCAATCTCCTCCTTCCTCAGGAGGATGTGGCTCACCTTAAAGAGGGTCACTGGGTGATTATCTGCAGACGCAATTAGTGTGGAGAGGTATTTACACTTCGGCACACAAATTGCCTCAAGATAGGCCTTAATAGCAGTTCTTACCCATGTTTGATCAAGTTCATCCCTTGTCTTCTGCCAGCGGCGCTCTAGACACCTCATGTGTTTCATTCCTCTCACTTCCGCTGTATGCCATGGTGCACAGAGAGGTCTATGTGTGAAGAGAGGTCGCATGGGTGCAATTCTATCCAGAGTCTCAGTCACCTTCCTATTCCAAACGGTGACTAAGAGCTCAGCTGTACTGCACAGTAATAACCCCCAGCTATAACCCCAAACTCCTGGAACTTATCCAGGTCCATTAGTCAACGGGACCCAATCTAATGGGTCCTGCCTCCCTGCAGTGGGTTACAGCTCTTATGAAACTCATTGCCACTAGACTGTGATCCGACCATGACAAGAGGACCAAGGAAGGACAGGCCCACCAATTCCAGGTCACATAGGCACTGCTCTAACAAGAACACCAAATCAGGTGTATGACCACTATTCCTATCGGTCCCTGGATGACCTGGGACAGGCCCATAGAAGTCATGGTTTCCATGAAATCTTGGGCTACCTCCGCCTCCAGGGATAGCAGGTTGAAATCTCCTAGTACTATAAGCCTGGGGAATTCCACCACCAGCCCCGTGGTGAGGTCCACGGTAGGGAAGCTGCCATGCAGCAGGGAGGCTGGTACAGCAGCAGCAATCCCACCTGATCCTTGAGCCCAACGTAAAGGGTCTCACAGCCAGGCACTTGTGGACCAGTGTCCCCGGAGGCTACTAGAGGTTCTCTAGTAACAATAGCCACACACCCCTCCCCAGCCCTGAAGTTTAGACTGGTACCATATTCGATAACCCACTGGGCACATTCTATGAGGGGAACGCTTCCCTCAAGCCAGATCAACCTTCTCTTCAAGGATCAAATTGGCAATAAGGCTAGTCTTATTGCAGCCCGATTTAAAAGCAGCAGCCTGAGACAGGGCCATCACAGACCTGCTGATTAGGTAAATGAAGTCAGTGCAAGGGGGCAGAACAGGAGATTGGTGCTAAACCCCAGTGTCACACTTCCCATGTGTTAATCGTTGTAAATGGTTGTAAATTGAGGATTACCTGTATACCAATTTTTGCATTTCCTTTTGAAGTACCTTTTAGAAAAGGGAGTTTTAAAAAGTTTTTTAAAGTAGCGATCTATGTGTAAATGCCAATGGGTTATTTTAAATCATGAAAATCTTTCTTGCCCTCCTGTTTTGTCTAGCAAGGCTCACTTTGACAATGTGGTAGTATATGAATTTCTTATTTAGGTGGTTTCTTTTTTATTTACTATTTTTTTTAACTTGTCCAAAAATGGGTTTAAGAATTGTAACAGTATTTGTAGTCATTCCTGATGAAGTATTTCAAACACATAATGTGCTGTGGGTAGTGCACTTAAAAGTTACACAATTTCAAATGTTTTTGAGAAATGGGATAGCAGTTAGGTGAAAAAGGCATTAAATTATCTAATGACAATTCCTCTCTGTCACATAGCTTGCCCAACGAAAAATTCAGGAAATACTGGCTCAGGTAAGAAGACAACAACAACAACAACAGAAAACAGCACCAAGTGGACAGCCTCAGCAGAGAAGAAAATAAAGATTTAGTAAAAGACCCTTCAGAGACAGATGCCAAACCAAAGAGAGAGAGAGAGAGAGATACACACACAGAGAGAGAGAGAGACTAAACTGTAATGGACAGGTTATGGGCACCTGTTGGAATGATATATAAAAGTTTCACCAAGCCAGTTTGTTTGAGGACCAGGCGTTGTTGGCATACTGTCTCTGAGAATGTATTCTTTAGGCTCTCTTTATTTTTGAAACCCAGCTTTAAACTAAGGATCCCTTCACTTCCCTTTTGTTCTATTCTCACAGTTTAACATAAACTTGCTAGTTTTCTTTCATGGTTCTTACTATTCCCCAGCAATATTAGGCATTGATTTAATGAAGCTTTCTCTTTCGAGTTCATTGGTATAAAAGTAAAGGCATTGCTCTTCTATTTCACTTGTAAAAGAAGCAAAAATAATGGGAAGGTTTGATTTGGGGATGGGACTGGAGTTTAGATAAGGGCATTAACAAAGAGGTTAAGTGTTATTCCCAATGTTAACCAAGTGGCTTTTTTTAAAAAACCCTTTTGGCTGCATTTATACACAATACTGCCATGTATAAACTAAGAGGTTTCAGTGAAGTTGGCCAGGCATAAAAAGATGAATATGCATTTTACTAAACTACCTCAGGCATTTAATACCTCAAATAAGAAATTATTCCTTTTTTGCCTTTTTTTTTGCTTTTTTGTATTTTGTATACTTTATAAAGCTAATAGTTTTTGAGCATTTTATTTTTTTAAAAAATGATAAATTTGATCAGCCAATAATCTAGGAGTGCTGCAGAATTTATTGAGATGGAACAAATGTTGTGGGTGACTTCTAGCTGTTGGCTGACTGGAGTGAGATGGAAAAAAATTAGTTTCAGATTATATATGAGGGTGTCAACACAATCATTTTTTTGGGGGGTGGGCAGGGAATCAGTGAATGTTCAGATTAACCTAAACAAATGCCAATATACTCATTGCAGCAATGCCATTATTTTTCTGTTAAGATGGGATAAAAAAAATTGATGGTACGTTATTGGGAACAGAACAAGGAAGTGATGGCAAGAGGCTGGGACTTCTGGGTAAACACTAGGAAGTCTGTTAAAACTGGACTTTTTTTTCTTGTATTACTTGATTGAATGCATGAACCCTTTGTGCCTTTGACCATCACTCTCTGCCTACTAATACTAGAACATTTGCAGCCCATTTATATGTTCTTTTTCAAAGAGCAAGCTTCATCTTGAGTTTTTGGTAATGTGCTTGATCAGTTAGAAGGCATGGGTTCTCTGCTTTCCAGCGATTGCTTCATACTCTTTTCAGTTGTTGTATTGGGTGTTGGATGAGGGAGGTGAGATCAACATTGTTTGATGATCTTATTGAAAGATAATGAAAGGCTAAGTTTACATATCCTCTATTAAAGGCCACGCTAAGCCACTTCGAAGGGTTTTTTTAAAAATAAAAATAAATTCATACAACCTCAAGCTTGGCTTACAAACAAGGTACAGCAGCATTTATGCACATTCTGCAACAACCACAAATTTAAGAACATGTACTAAAAAGCAGGGATCACAGAAAAATTATATATTTTTTTCTTTAATTTCAGAATGTAATTTGAATTGTGATTGTGGTAATATGCATTCAAGTTTCTACACAAACTTCAGTCTACCTCAGTTTAACAATGTGGCAACACATGGTGCATAAAGACTGCTGTGCGTGTGCATGCCTCCCCGGGTGCACGAGCCATGCTATTACCTCGGACCCTTTTGTTTGTAATGTTTCTGTGCATGAGAAGATTGAGACTGCTAAGCTGCACTGTTTGGAGGGGCACAATTAGCAAAAACAGTTTGTTTCACCATTTTGTTGATCTACCTCTTAGATTGATAAGAAAATAGAGGCATTTCTACATAGAATAGATCATTTGCCCAAAGATGATGATTATACAGATTAGATAAACGTTTTTTTTTTGGGGGGGGTGGTTTCTTTTATTTTACTGCATTTTTCTTTACTAATTGGCTTAAAAATACAAGTATATGTTGTAGTTTAGCAAAAAGAAAGAAAATCAAGTTTCTTGGGGGCTTGGACGGGGGAACAATACTTTACCTAAACTTTAGAATTTTTTTTTCTTATAATGAACTTTTACAATTACTGAAGTAAGAAGATGGACATAATGATTTTTAAAAATCTGAGTCCAATATTATTAATTTTGGGAAAGATTGATATGATTGTTTTCCTTAATAGCTTTATTTTTCAAAATAAGTGCTACATTTACACCTGCTGACATAAATGTTGTCATTTTTCTTTAAGTTTGTAGGCTTTAGTATGGTAAAATCATGCCTTTTAGTTTCAGTTGATATGGCAATATGAAGTATTTCATATAGCTAGGAAGTGATACTTTAAATGATTTCAGTGTTCAATAAAGTATTGATCATTTCTTCTCTGTAATGTGCCCCCTATGCAGCTTCACTTGCCAGATGCCTCTGAATGGAATAAAGAGTTCAACTCCTACTATCAGATAAATGTGTCTTTGTTTTATTTGGTAAGAGTGAGAGGTTAAAAATCCTGAAAGAATAGAGGAGATCTTAAGCGCTTATGTCCATTAAAAAAAAATGTATTGATTGATTCATGGGGTTGAAATGGAAATCCTTGCCAGAACAGAATAATTAACAGGGCAATTCACAGACTGGTAGTTCATATATATTGCATATTTACTCTTATTTATAAGATGCCTACAGAAGAGGCTGTACTAATAACTATGATTCTAAATACACACAACACACAACTGAAAGATTCTGAAGTTTGCTTCATCAGAAGTAGAATGAACTGAAATTGATAATGTCATAAGTGAACTCAAATGACTCAATATTGATATTGTAAAATTGTGGGATCAATTTGCCTTCATGCCTAAAGACTTAATTTGGACATTTTAATACTGATAAGAGATCAGTTCTCTTCTAGTTTCCTATAATTAGAGGAGACTGGCAGGCTGCTTTGTGTGCACCTTTGAGCTTAACGCTATTAAACGTGTAAATAGTTTTGTTAACTAAACTTTGTGAGGTTAATAGCTTGCAGTGATAATAAAGCAGAAGTTTAGCAATTTGTTTGATCTGCTTAAGCAATTGGTTGTAAAATTAGTCTGAGGTGACTTTAAATTTTATGTTTATTATCAAATTTAGATATTACCTGCCAAGCTTTCACAGCGACTTTGAAATATATCTGTAAGCATTAGTTTATGTATATATAAGCATTTTTCAAAGATAGTTTTATTAAGAATTTAATTACAATAATATAAACAGCATAAACCGATACAAACATAAACTTAGAAAAAGCTTTTTTCTTTCTAGAATGAAGAAAAAAGAATGTGATAAAAAGGATATATAAGAAGTGACTTGAATCCTCATTACAAGAAGTATAAACAAATAACTTCATCCTCTATAACAGGGGTGTCAGATTCTTGTCATGTGACATATGACTTCCCCCCACTTCCCTAAGCCAGGCATGGACATGGCTAGTAGGTGATGCATCTGGGCTGTGGGCTGCGGGTGTGACATCACTGCTCTATAAGGTTAAATAGAGATCAACTTTTCAATCTTGTGTCAGCAATCATTGACGTATTTTTATCTTGATCAAATAAACCAGTTTTATATTCTAACAATTTTTAATTCAATCAAATGTCAAAATAAAATTTTATTTCTCTCCAATTCTTTTTCCCACAAATTTTGAAATTTTTAATAAATCTATTTTGTATATCCGGTAAAGGATTCTTTTCCAAATAATTCTCCTGGCCTATCATTTGTTGTTCTACATTCTGTATTACCTCTTTCAGATAAAATTTGTTCCATTTCTGTCATTCTCTGTATATTTTAGGCATAGTTTATCCATAGAAGCAGACATTATTATTGACACTGTTTATATTGCAGTTACTAAATTCTGATTCTGATCATTTTTCAAAAGTATTTAATATTTTGACTTCTAACATTTTGTAAGTTGAAACATTGATTGACATTAAGCCTTTTTTCCTTCCTACCTGGCTAGAAGGTAGCTACATATGTTTGTCTGTTTTTATTTCAATCATAGACCAGCATAAAACATACCCCCCCAAAATAGTATAATATAGTATCAATTAGATAATTAGCATAGAATTAAAAAATATAAAAACTAAAGAAAAAATAAAATCAAAATTTATAATAAAAATGTCATAAGTAGTTAAGGTAGATAAATTATTATAAATACATAAATCTATTGACATAATTTAAAAGTAGGCTAATTTGTAAGAGTCCAATACCTGCTGTAATTAGGATTTGATTGGGATTAATGCAACAATACTCCAGCCAATTAGAAGCAACTTAATACAGGTATTTCTTATTTAACGATTACCTTATTTAGTGACCATTCACAATTGCGACTAGTGATAAAAAATAAATTTATGCCCTGTCTTTGCTTTTATGATTTAAGCAGGCCTGTGAAACAAAGGAATGGTAAAGTAAGATTATAAGCACACTTGCAGTTTCAATTAGTTTTGCTGAGTTGCCAGTCTAAAGAAATATTCTTTACCTGTACAGAATAGTATAAATTGGAAATGTATTTTTAAGAAAAAAAAATGAGATATTGAGTATGGTAACTTCGGGTTTAGTATTGCCTCAATGCAAGTCATTTGCATTCAATCATAGCTTGAATTCTAAACTGGGGGACACTGCCCAAAATCCTCATGTTCTGGTCTGCTAGATATGATAATCAGTCTCTGTCCTACTTGGGGATTGTTTTATGAAGAGGAAAATACATCTATCTTGGAGGGCAGATTAAAATGGTAGCATAACCACAAGTCCCAAAGTTTCAGTTTTCCCTTCATTACAAGGACAGAATTGCTCAGGTATCGCAAGAGTCTTCCCTCCAAAATGATGGAAGGGCATTGCAGCAGATAAATGTAAAAACTCTTCCAATATTTTTTAGAAGTTATATTGTATTTCTAATGAGTAAGTTCAATATTTTTTTCTGCATTGAATGGAATAATATATGGTTAGATTGCTTTCCAGGCAATAATTGGCTCTCCTGGAAATGCTTTAGCCTAAGCATATCTCATTGGAATCCACACGAGGAAACTCCACAATTCTTTAGGACTACACTAAACAGTTTCTGCAAGGAAGTCTGAAATTTGTCTTGAAGAGTTTAAAAAAAAAAAAGGGGGGAAGAAAACCAGATATCTTTGGTTTAAAGATTAGCTTGATCCAGTAGCTAATGAGCTACTTGGTACACGTTTAAATTGGAATTATTCCAGCCTCTGCTTAAAAGTCTGGGTTAGAAACAATAAAAACAAAAAACAAGTTCCTTAAGAAGCTTGACTGAACAATTTCAAATGGTTTTAAATTATATGAAGACATTTGGAAGTCATAAAATGGTTGTGATATTATTTTGAAATATTTTAGTCCACCTAGTATATGCCTTCTATGCAAACAAAAAACAAAATAAATGGATGGTATATTTCTGACCTCTTGGTGATTGAATTTGGGGCTTCTGTAAACCAGTGGCAAGGAAAACAATTGCAAAGTATTGAATTTGTTTGACATTATTTTTATAAGTAACCCCTATTCCACCCTTCCGAGGTGGTTAAAATGAGGACCCAGATTGTTGGGAGCAATATGCTGTCTCTGTAAACCACTTAGAAAGGGCTGTAAACCACTGAAGCAGTAGATAAGTCTAAGTGCCTTTGCTATCTCATTCAGCAACCAAAGTTGTGATGCTGCTGAATAAGAGATATTTATAATAAGCCCACTTACATTACACAATGTAGGAGTAATAATACAATAGTCTTCCTGTTAGGTTTGGATGGAAATTTTTAATTAAAATCCTGTTGCCATAGCACTGATACAAAAATTAAAATGAAAGGAGGTGGAATACAACTTTGCTTTAAATAGTTATTCCATTGCATGAACAGAGCCTTTGAATTAATGCAGAGGTTTTTTTTGCTGTTTATTATATGAACAATAGCAACAACCAAAAAAGATTGTTAAATGAAGCTTTTTTGGGGGGCGGGGGGTGATTCAGCAGTTGCATGCTAGCGAAAGACCTGAAACATTCACTCCAGGCAAAGTCTAAAAATAATTTCCTATCATCAGATTTAGGTTTCACATATTTCAAAATTTACAGTCACTTTAAATGCTTTTTCATATTACAAAGAATAACCATTGGAAGATACTTTGGGGGTCATCTAGCCAACCCCTACAGGGAAAAATTATACCATTTCAGACAAATGGCTGTACAAATTCTTAAGAAGTTCCAATATTGGAGCATTCACAACTTCTGGAGGCAAGTTGTTCTACTGATTATTTGTTCTGTCAGGAAATTTTACCTTAGTTCTAAGTGGCTTCTGCCCTTGATTCACTTTTTCTTGTCCTGCCTTCAAGTGCTTTGGAGAATAGCTTGACTCCCTCGTCTTTGGGGCAACCCCTTCGATATTGCAGCACTGTATTATGTCACCCCTAATCCTTTTCATTACATTAAACACCCAATTCCAGCAACTGTCTTTATGTTTTAGCCCCCAGTCCCCTAATCATTTTTGTTGCTTTTCTCTTTATTTTCCAGAGTTCATATCCTTTTTATAGTATAGGGACCAAAACTGGATACAGTATTTCAAGTGTGGTTTTACCAAGATATTATAAAGTAGCACTAAGACTTCAGGTGATCCTGATTTTATCTCTCTTAATGCAGCCTCGGACTGCATTGGCTTTTTTAGCAGCTGCAGCACACTCTTGGCTCATATGTAAATGGATTATCCTGTAGGGTTCCAAAATCCTTCTTCTGGTTTCTACTATTGAGCCAGATACCACCTATACCTGTGATGGCGAACCTATGGCATGCGTGCTAGAAGTGGTACGCAGAGCCACTTCTGCCAGCACGCAAGAAGTCACCCGGAAGAACCCCACTGCACATTGCACGTGCCCCTCCACCAGCCAGCTGGTTGTCGGGTATCTGTCGCGCATGCGTGGGGGGAGACGCGTGTGTGGGAGAAGTGCATGCATGCACAGAGGCATGGACTGTGCGGAGGGGGTTGCATGCGCATGTGCAGAGGCGTGTATGGGGTCACGCGTGCATGTGCAGAGGTGTGCGGTGCATATGCAGGGGACCTCGTGCATACGCAGGGGGAGTCACGCGTGCATTGCATTAGGGGTGCACGCACGCACTTGGCACGCAATGTGGAAAAGGTTTGCCATCATTGACCTATACCTGTGTATTCGTTTTTTCTTGCCTCAATTAAGAACGTAAACATTTTCTGATAGCTTTGCAAAGAATTCTGCTGAAGCCCTATTTGATACTTGAATAAGGAAAAGGGGAAGTGCACTTTTTCAACTTGATGAAATGGTATCCTGTTGTTAATTATATTAGAAAAAATAGAGAAAATTTAGAAGTTGACATCAATTTGTGGAAAATCTAGGTGCTACAGCAGCGGTTTATTTTCACTACATCTTGCACAAAACTGCTACATCTACAACTATTTTCCAGATACTTTGAATATCAGCATGAATGATACCAGTTCAAAGTAAATTTTCTCTACATTGAGTTTCTATTATTGGAACCTACCAGATTTTATGGGGGTAACTAACAGCAGGCATTAGAAAAAATATACCAAAATAAAATTGAGATTAATTTTAAAAATATTTCAAAGCAATTTTATTTAACTGATGACATAAGTAGCACAGCAATCAAACAGTCACTAACCAAAAGACCCCAATGTCAATAGGAATTATTTCTAATAACTATTATTCATGTTAAAAGCTTTTGCCTTTGCAACAAGAGCCACTGTCTTTCCCACAGGACATTACTTCCCATTGATAAGTTCTACTGCAGGTAGTCTTCTATTTAATGACCACAATTTCTGTTTTAAGCAAGACAGTTAAGCAAATTTTCCCCCATTTTATGACCTTTCTTGCCATGGTTGTTAAATGAATCCCTGTAGTCAGTCAGTAACATCATTGTTAAGTGAATCTGGCTTCCCCCTTGACTTTGCTTGTCAGAAAGTTGCAAAAGATGATCACGTGATCCTTGGATAGTGCAACCCGTAAACATGAACCAATTGCCACACATTCAAATTTTGTTCATGGGACCTTGGGGATGCTGCACAGTTGTGAAAAACAATTCTAAATCACTTTTTAAAGTGCATTGTAATTTTGAATGGTCACAAAATGAATGGTTGTAAGTAAAGCACTACTTGTACTTATCAATAGTACCTAATGATGACAATTGGTAGTTGCAGGTTGATGTGCTCCATTTTGTCTTGTTCTTCCCAAGAATTGGCTCAGTAACTCAGCTGACCAAAGAATTTTTTGTGCAGAGTTCCTTCTGATCCTTAGATGTGAGGTTACATCACTGCAGTTTAGAATCTAGCTCAAACACAAAGTCATCAGGTAAAGATTCTGGAACCATCTGTGTCAACTGATCATCATGAGAGCGGAGTGTCCACAACTTTTCCAACTCGTAGATTTCTCGTGTCTCTGGCAACATGAAATGGACTACAATATTGCCTGCAAGATGATGGAACAGTACAACAAGTAAAGAATGAGATTAGAACATCTGACCCACCTTTCATAGTGTGGCATTCCACCTAAGAAGAAATGGCAAGCACCAGAGTTTCTATACATGTTGGTCATATTAAATTAAGTTTCAGGATCTTAAAAAGTCAGACTATATTAGAACAAGTCATTTACAACCACGATTGGGACTGGGACTTCCTGTCACTAAGCGATGCGCTTGTTAGGTAAAGCATCACATAATTGTATCGCTTAGCAATGAAAGTTCTCATGGTACAAATCTGCAGTTGTTAGGCCAGGACAGCACTATAATTGGAGGAGGACCTCATGGTGCTTCTGCCCTGCCATGCTCCGCTCACCTAGTTCCCCTCATCTCTGTTTTCTTGAATTCTTCCACCTTGAACTCTGCCTCATATCCCTTCTGCCCACAGCCAACCCTCTGTCACACACTAAAGGTAGTCCTCATCTTATAACTTGCCATTCAACCACTACTGGAAGTTACAACAATTTTGGCCATTGTAAAATGTGGCACCCCTCCCTTCCACAGTGATGTGGCCATATTTGGGGTTTGGTAACTGTCTATAACATTTACGACTGACTGTAGTGTCTCATTATCATGCGACTACAATTTGAAACCCCTTTTTTTAGGCCACTTTACAGCAATATGTCCTGGACTCACATTTACAAGTGTATTATGAGTAGTCCTTGACATACAACCACAGTTGCTAAGTGAGTTTTGCCTCATGACTTTTTTTGCCATGTTTATTAAGTGAATTCACCCCTGAATCCACATCTGCAATACATTTAGATTAATAAATTACTATGATTGTATTGCAAAAACAATATTGTAAGAAATTACTTCACATATATCTCTTGGGTCAATCAACCTCTGAGTTCAAAGATAATACTATGCTAGTATGCAAACTCAAATGTCATTTGTCATTATGGCAATCCATAGCCCTTTGGAACCTTGTGTTATGGTTTCCAAAGCACCTCAAGTCTGAAACTCTGACAGTGAGGTGAATAATGCAAAATAAGAATGGGAATACAAAATCTCTGGGAGATGAAGCATTCCCTTAGTTTGTAAAATCAATCATATATAACCTGATTTTTGGTCTGATTGAGAACCTTAGTGGTTGTACAGAAAAGCAAAGAAGTAGCAGCTTTAGAACAGATCATGCCTAAGTAAACTCTACACTGTGCCGGGGATTCCCAATGCTCCCCAATGTACATAATGGAACTGAGTAAGCTTAAATATGCTAACAACTAGAATACATTTGGCAAAAAAGAAAAAGAGAAGGTGACCGGGCACAAGCTAGAGCTCCTAAAGGCCTATTCATGGCGGTAAGAGTGAAGAAACATAACTATTTTTCTGCCCTTACTGCGTCTGCCAATAATTGTCCAGTGGCCCTGTTTCAATGATTCAGATATCAGATATTCAATACCAAAGTTCACCTAAAGCGTTTAAGGAATATTATGCATGTGGGCTGTGGCAGATAAAGTCATGCAAATTCATTCTTCTTAATTAAAGCAGAATCTGTGGAAGTGATGGGGGCTATTTCTACAAGTTGCCCTGAGAAGTTTGAGCCCGTGGAACCTGAGGAAATGGATAAAGTTTTCTCGGCTGCTAGTATAGCCACTTTTGTATTAGATCCATATGCTTCCCATTTTTTAAAGAGCAGGTGCTGGATTGGATTTGGGAAGGGGATAGTTAATTCCTCTTTGAAAGAGGGAGTGGTCCCACCAGCTCTTAAAGGTGGTAGTGCACCTCCTCCTCAGAGGACTATTGCTCAACTCAACAATTTCACCCAGTATCCAATCTTCCCTTCTTAAGGTAGAATATGGAGAAAATAGTCATGTGGCTGCTGCAGAGAACCTTGGCTAAAGCAGATTATCTAGCACCCTTTCAGTTGGGGTTCAGGTATATATGTATCAGAATATCATCACCAGGCTGGCTCCAGGAGTTGGGAGTGTGTGACACTGCATTGTGCTGGTTCTCCTCCTTCTCCCAAGGTCAGCTTCAATCAGTGTTGATAAGCAAGAGATCCAAGGCTATGGTCCCTATTTTGTGGGGAGCTTAAGGATTCAGTTATCTCTCCTGTGTTATTTAACATTTACATGAGGCTACTGGGTAAGGTGGTTTGGATGAAGTATCATTCAATATGTGGTTGGCACTCAGGCTTCTATCTCTATTCCATGCCCCTTGAATGATGCTATGCTGTGTCTAGAGGATGTTTGAGTCTAAATGAGGGAAACAGGCTCTGACCCAGTCCTAGCAAAATGGAGTGATTGTGGGTATTTGGACCTTCCGCAGACAAATTCTTCCATCTTGGAATGGGATGACACTACCCCAGACAAATCTCATAAGCAATCTCAGGGTCCTCCTAGACTCACAGCTCCTTGAAGAGCAGATAGCAGCTGTGACTAGGAAAGGCTTTTCACACATTCAGGTAGGGCGCCATTGGCACCCAATCCTGGACCAGGAGGCTCTGCTCATTCGTGCCCTTGTTAGCTCCTCTTTAGATTACTGTAATATGCTCTACATAGGGCTGCCCTTGAAGAACATTTAGAAACTTCAACTGGTGCAAAATGCAGCTGCACAGGTAATAAACGGTGTTGGATATACAGCACATTTAACACTTTTCTACAAGCTGCACTGCAGGTGTATTTCCAGATGCAATACAAGATGCTGGTTGTCACCTTTAAATCCCTACATGGTTTGGGTCTGGGTTATCGGAGGATCTGTCTTTTTCCAAGAATTTCTACCCATTCAATCTGATCCAACAGATTGGACATGTTGCAGATCCCATCAGCCACAGCATTAAGTAATGAGAACCAAAAGAAAGGCTTTTTCTGCTATAGCTTCTGCCTTCTGGAATATTTTGCACTCAAATTAGAATGGTACCAACCCTGTTGACTTTTTGCAAAGCTTTGAAAAATTGGTCATGTACCTGGGCCTGAGACTCAGAATGTGTTAAGGACCTGTTCTTGGCTTTACTATTAGCTGATTAATCATCATAGCTGCTGTTTGTATTTTTTATTTTGTTAATGTTTTTATTGTTTTGTTTTAAAACAATTCAACAATAAAAA
This sequence comes from Pseudonaja textilis, assembly GCF_049901715.1. Classification (NCBI taxonomy): domain Eukaryota; kingdom Metazoa; phylum Chordata; class Lepidosauria; order Squamata; family Elapidae; genus Pseudonaja; species Pseudonaja textilis. The sequence continues at coordinate 37,008,811 of NC_142008.1, read as the reverse complement.
CATTGTTGAACAATTAATTTTAAGTAATTATATTTTAATTATTCTATAATTATATCCACCCAGAGTTGGGCAGCTATAGAAATGAATGAATGAATGAATGAATAAAATCACTTGTATTCTCTATTTTATCAATAATAAAATATTTACCAAAATCAATGCATAGCCAGTCATCAGTCTCTTTTCCTTCTATCAGAACATGAGGATCAGTATCATTCTTCATATGCTTGTACTGGAAGACAAGTACAAGTAAAGATACAGGTTACTTTCCTGTGAATATCTGCGCACATATAAAAAATAAACAGAATTTATTTAAACTGTTGGGGCTTCTGGTGAGATTGTGACACAGCAGGCTGCAATTTACTTGAGTTCTATGTGATAATTTTATTTTATAAATATAGGATGGAAGGTTTTCTTAACTGAAGCAGACAGCATCCATATCAGCTGTGGTTTGACCTGATAAGCTATGTTTACTGCAGAAGCGCTGTATGCTGATAACAAAGAATATAAAATAAAGCTGGAACTCCAAGTGTTTTATCACATAAAGCTAATTTTAGGACTACTGTAATACAGGCAGCCAGTTAATAAAGTTGAGAGTACTTACTGCAGGCGGCTGGAAGAATGTAAAGAGTAGCAGGTCTATTATTATTCTTATCTTAAATACTTAAAAATTGTCTTTACAGGTGGCCATGGTTGATTACAATTGAGCAGAGACTGGAATAGTAGATGATTACAAATAGGATAGAAACTAAGCCAAGGTCACATTTTTTCCCCCTCCAAGACCTTCATCTGACTCTTAATGACTTAAGTATCCCAACTGAAGGTCCTATGATAAAGTAATTGCATGACTGGTCATTAGAGCTTCACTGCACATTTACAATAGTTGAAACCAGCCACAAAATTTGCCCTTATGAATTAACAAATTCATGTATGGATAATAAATGACACTCCTGTCCAATGTTGCATGCAGCTTGTGGCTTGGACACACCTGTCTTAAATCATGTTGGCTTATTCCACAAAAATGACCTTGCTGTTTTAGGAACAGTAAAAAAATCAGAAGAGTTTCTATAAAAATGAAACTTATATCTGCTGAAAAAACATTTCTCTATTATGCTTAATATTTATAAACATTCACTAACAGACTTCATTTCCCAAGCAATCAAAACTAATCCTTCTTTAGTTGCAGCTTAGAAATACTATCTGCTTTGATTAGCCAGCACTCATATTGCAGCATCTACTATTCTCATCTCTTAACTGGCCATCCAATTGTAGCTCGTAATTTTTTTTCCATATCTCTAAAAGAAAAAAAAATGCCGTACGGTTTTAACCAAGTATTGTGCCATGGCATGAAGGTGTCTTGCAGAAGATCCACTGGCAATTATAAAATAATTGCTGTATTTTATTTCTGGAGGCAAATTGATAACACAAATATCTTTGGCATTTTCTTGTCTCATAAGTGATACCATATCATCAATGCTGAATACTGAAGGAACAGGGTCTGAAAAAGATAATGCCTAAATGATTAAAATGTAAATTATGCAGAAAGGTAAGAGGTGAAAGATCTTGAACTAATGAACAGGTAGAAGAAACAATTCTCAACCCCTTTCTCTCCACAATAGCCTTTATTACACTTAGGATGAACATCCAATTTTCTAAAAACTGCAAAGTCTTAAGAAGGGGATGCATATAAAATCATAATTCGTTGTCATTCAGGATTGGCAGGAGTTGAATCTTTGTAAGGTACAATCCTACATTTCTACCACTCCAGTTTCTACTTAATTATTGGCAGCATCGTTATCTGTGTTGCTATTTACCCACTGCCCTCTGCAAGCCAGTTCCCCCCACACCTCTAGGTTCACATAAAGTATTTTTGGGGCTGATCATCCGGGCTTATAAGGATCGGTAGGTTTAGGTGGAAGCCAGGAATTTAGTCTGCAACACCATCACCACCGTGCAAAGTCGCCCTATTTCCGCTGATTTACATCTCCCAGAGCCGTGAGGAGAAAATAAAATACATCGCTTGCCTGATCGCCAGCCAGCGGTATACCGGAGGCTACCAAAGCCCTACCACTAAACGGGGCGCAAGGTCGACATTTCTTCACTGAGGGACTCCGAGCTCCATCGATACCTGAACTGATGCTCGATTCCTGCTCACCTCTATCCACTTCTTGCACGTTCTGAAGCTCCGCTCCGGCTCCTTCTTCTCCACCCGAGAGCTCAGATTTCTCTACAGTGCTAAACGTTCGCAATCCTACCAGGGAGATCCACGAGGGAAAGAAGGAAGTTGTCGCGGCCTCTCGAGTCACGGCATCAAGCCATCCTTGGGCACCTTTGGGGCTTCCAGGGGCAGCAGCGCTTCCCCGAGACTTCAGTGTCTGCAACAGCCGCAGGCAGAGGCTGCCCCGCCACATAGCGCCCCGCGATTCCCCGGGAAAAATCCCGATGGGGCAACAGAACGTTCGAACTTCCAACGTCCCCAAAGGGGGATCTAACTAGGAAATTCTTTCTCCTCACTGATTGGAGGGTGTATATTCAATAGCTTTTAGGGATTGGCTGCGATTCTCACGTGACAGGCACGACTGCTGGCGCAGGCGCTGTTTGGTAACCAACGCTAGGTCGGATAGGGTTTAGTAGTATTTTGTTAAATGCAGGGCTAATCTGGTTTCAATAAGCACCAGGACAATCTATTTATCGCCATCTATTGGTTGTATTTGTACCCGATACATTTACAACCTTCGTTTTATCTTTACGAAGTGGTGAATTTGTTCCTCGGACTCCAGACCAATAGTGAGTGCGGGCTAACTCTTTTGACCCCAAAGTTTGGGGTGTTAAAGTCTGGGGCTGTCCGTGCAGTATGAGTGCCATTTTTCACGCCAAACAAACAGTTTACAGGTAGTTCTCGATTTAACGACCACAATTGAGCCCAACATTTCTAGTAAGTGGGTTTTGCCCCATTTTACAACATTTTTTGCCACAATTGTCAAGTGAATCTCTTCAATTGTTAAATTAGTAACTCAATTGCTAAATGAATCTGCTTCCCCATTGATTTTGCTTGTCAGAAGGTTGCAAAAGGGAATCACATGGCCTCAAGACAATGCAACCTTCGTACATATGATTCAGTTTTCTAGAGTCTGAATTTTCATCACATGAGCATGGTGATGCTGAATGCAACTTTCATAAGTGTTAAAACGGTCATAAGTCACTTGTTTCAGTGCCATTGTGATTTTGAATAGTCACTAAACAAGCTGTTGTAAGTTGAGGACTACCTGTATCATGCTTTCTAATACTTCTACTGTAAATTTGGATAGCAAGTGTTCTTTTGTGCTAAGATTTACCTGAGTAAAATACTTTCCTTTGAGCACTTGTTTAATGAGATCTGTGAACCAAATCACTAGGTTTTGTAAATGTCTTAACCTAATGTTCAAGCCAGATCATAAAATACTGCAGGACAATATCATACTAAGATAATACTGTATTCTGCTGGAGAAAGTGTTGGGGGTTTGTGTGTCTTGCATATCCACAGACGGATTGATAGATAATATGGAAGAATTTAAGCAATTTCAATATTAATAAATGCTTTAGCATGAGCTTTTGAGAAAGGGCTTAATCTGTATCAGAAAATATTTAGCAGCAAGCAGGCTTTGTAATCAATTATGTTTTTAATTCATCATTGCTTGAGAATAAGTACATTTTTTTTCCAGGTCTTCCTATGAAGCGTTACTGAACCTGTTTTTGTGTTATTTGAGCTGCATTTTCAAATCCATAATAAGTTTTGAAAACTGAAGATGTCCTCTTTTAGTGCAGAAAACAGATTTCAACTTAAATCTGAAGGGCCAAGTGAGAAGGGAGAGAAAATGTGTAAATCAAAATCAGATAAAAATAAATTCACAAGTTCCCTCTTTTCTCCCACAATTGTGAGAGTCCACCTAATCTTTCATAACAGTTCTAAAAAGATATATATTTAGGAAGTAGAGACAAAGCTACTGGTAGACATAGCCACTTTATCCTCCTCTTAGTGTATAAGAAATTCTCTTCTAATGCACTAGAGTGAATGTTAAAAACCAAGAAAATAGAACAAAAAATTATACATCTTTATATTTGTCTCCAAGTTGTGATTAAATTGTATATTAGTTAAACAATAAGGAATATCCAGAGCATCCAACTAATAACTGCTGTCCTAATACATGATCACAATTAAACCGTAAATTTCTGTTGCTAAGTTAGACAGTTGTTAAGTGAGTTTTGCCTCATTTTACAGCTATTTTTGCCAGTTATTAAGTGAATCATTGCAGTTGTTAAATTAGTAACATGGTTGGAAGGTGAATCTGATTTTGCCATTGATTTTGCTTGTCAGATAGTTGCAAAATGACCACATGATCACGTGATTTTAGACATTTCAACCATCATAAATATGAGAATTGACAAGGATTGAATTTTGATCAATTGACCATAAGGATGCTACAATGGAAGCATGAAAAATAATCATGTCACTTTTTTCAGTATAATTTTGAATGATCACTAAATGACCTGTTATATGTCGAGCCTTACCTGTAGTTTTCAAACTAATTTTAAAACTCGTTAACTTGAAGCTGACTGAGTATACAAGATGAAGGAACTTTGGATTGAACCATGATCCTAGCGTGCTGGCACAGAAATAATTTCTTTTAAATTCAGTAGAATTCATTGCAAGTTTAAATTGCTTAGTAAAAGAAAAACATTCAACCAAGCAGACATTTATTGAACCTCAGGAGTAAATAATTTTATTTATTCATTTATTTATGCTTTTCAGGCAATATTGATGCCTAGTGACTGTCTAGACAAATCTCTGCAATAATGTAATATGTTGATATATAATCCCCAATATAATGTACCCATTATAATGCATGTGTTGTATCTCTTTGGTTAGATATACATTTTCTCTTGAAGAGCAGGAAACAGAAGTTCATTTTTAATGTGGGCTAGTGTGATCACAATAAAAAATGACAATAAAAGTTACCTTATACATTGTTCATTAACTGATAGATTGTAGTATATTCAAGATAAGCAACTAAAATATTACATTTTCTTGATGTTCTGATATTTTATAATTTCAAGTGAATTGAATGATAGCTTTTATTTTGTATGTAATGCAAGTATGCCATCTTTCCTCCCTTTTTAAGAGCATTCCTACAGAATTGTAGTTCAGTGTAAAGCTTGAAATTTTAACATGTGATTTTAAAATTTAGTCTAAAGAATTAGACAATCCCCAGCTTGCTTTTCAGCAGAGGATCTCTCTCATTGCCTCTTGGGAAAAGAACAGCCTTGACATTATTGAAGTAAACACTTAGTCCTTCTCTGGATTTCTCTTGACCTGATTTTCTTTCAATAGGTTTATATTCTTTATATCTCCTGAAAAGAATGCGAGATCAAGTTATTAAAAGGTTTTCCTGTTGTATGAATAAAACCCAATAATTTCTGGGTTGCGTTATTCTTCTCTGTAAATTGTTATTGCACATTTATATTTGTGAAAAAAAGAAGAGAAAACTTTTAGTAGAGCTTTAGATAACAGTTGCTGAGAATATATATTAGGGTGACAGGAGAGACACCAAAAAGATAACAACCTATTTTATGCTTATAGAAATATACTGTATCACTAATGGAGTATACTACAGTAATAAGTAAATGTTTTCAGAGTTCTTCCATGAAGAAAACAATATTATGCCATTGCGAGATATATTCTTGTTGTGAACCCTTTTAAAAACAGGGACAATGGGATATTGCAGTTACAGACTTATAGGAAACAACTATGGTTCAAATTGTCTTTCACTCCTGACACTGAGGGATCTGTGGGGTCATTAGTATTCTTTGAGCTTGGTTGTTTTCTTGCAAACATTTTATGTCCCAAGTAACATCATCAATTGCATCCTTTTTGCTGATGATGTAAAATTTTTCAACACCACTGACAAGCCTTCAAAAAGACTTTGACTATGTGTAAGAATGGTCAAATAAGTGACAACTTCAAATCTCAACAAACAAATGCTTCTGTCTTACATATTGGCAAAAAAAATCAGAAAATAAAATACAAGCTGAATGGACACGACCTTGTAGATAATCCCCACTCTATTGAGGACCTTGGACTACTTATCTCTAATGATCAAAGTGCTAGAGCTCACTGTAACAACATAGCCAAAAAAGCATTAAGAGTTGTTAACCTAATTCTGCGTAGCTTTTTCTCTGGTAATATTGTATTGCTAATTAGAGCATACAAAACACTTGCTAGACCAATTCTCAAATACTGTTCTTCTGTCTGGAGTCCACATTACATATCTGACATCAATACAATCAAGGGAGTCCAGAGATATTTCATGAGAAGAAGTCCTCTACTCTTCTACTTGCAACAGAATACCTTATGCCACCAGACTTGAAATTTTAGGCTTGGATAACTTAGAACTATGCCGCCTTTGGTCTGACCTAAGTGTAGTACATAAAATTATCTATTGCAATGTCTTACCTGTCAATGATTACTTCAGCTTCAACCACAACAATAGATACAAACTCAAGGTAAACCGCACCAAACTTAATTGCAGGAAATACGACTTCAGCAACAGAGTGGTCAATGCCTGGAATACACTACCTGACTCTGATTCTTTCCCAAACCCCCAAAACTTTAACCTTAGACTGTCTACTGTCTACCTCACCCTGTTTCTAAGAAGTCTGGAAGGGGAGTGCATAAGCAACACCAATGTGTCTACCATCCCTGTCCTAATATTCCCTTTTATTCATATCCATTTCATGTATTAATAATCATGTTTATACTCGACAAACAAATAATCATGGCTACATGGGATCTCTATTTGCTCTCTCTATACAAGTGGTTTACTCTATTAGTATTGGTGGGAAAATTGTTAGTAGTTTCTTCATTAGATTATTGTTTACTACTTGTAAAGAACAAGAGAGCAAACTATTTCCTTTTAGTAGTGTTGATATTACCTAGTTGGGTAATGAAATGTCTGCAAGAAAACAACCAAACTCAGAAAGCACTAAGGGCCCCACAGTTCAATTCTGAGCTACAAACATTCTCTGCTATTGATTTAGAGATCTCTATGATTTTTGGATTATTATCTTCCACTCCTCAATAGCACAGTCAAGTGCAGTTGCCTCAACCCCTTATAGAAAAAAGATAGACAAGCTTTGATATTATTGCCATCCCAACAAGCATAAATATATTATATGCTCTATTCCAGTAATATTTGGAAGGTTCTATGAATAATTTAAAAAATAAGCAGAGAGGGAAAGCTACTGGATTTTTGCTTTTTTCCTATGGAAAAAATAGAATCTACCTTCTGTTACAAATGCTTACATCAGTATTATTTGAGTTTGAAATTTTTATAAATCACTAAACCAATGATCTGATCCATGTTAATGACTATACTGAACAACTTACTTGTAAAGGAAGAAAGTCAGTAAACTACCAAGCACCACCAAGAAACCACATGTAACCAGAATTCCTTCTGCTGTTCTTGAAAAGGATGCTTCGGCTTAAAGAATAAATTAAGGAAAACAGAATAAAGGGAATTTAATCAGTGAATAATAGACTTATAATGCTCTAGATGTTCTACATTGTTTGATATTGTAATCACATTTAGTTCAGTATACCTGTCTCCTAATTAAAACTAATATCTTTATTGTTTTTAATATTTTAAAATTATTTTTGTTTTGGGGTGGGTTGGTGTTATTTTGTTATATTGTTTTGTAACTTCATTGTCACTCAGAGTCACATGAGATGATCGTATATATATATTTACTAAATAAATAAATAATATAAAATACAAAGATAAATACATAGTTCCCCAAACTTATTTCAGTTGAATTACTTCATTTATTTAGATATTACTTTCTATATTTGACTAAGTTTGAAAGGTAAGCAAGAAGTAAGCAAGAACAACAACATTGCTTCTCACACAGCACATACAATAATGGTTGAGAATCTTTCAATCTATATTTCTTCAAATGTAGATATTTGGAAAAGTGTGGCACTAGTAGAATCACTATTCAGATTTGGGCTGATAGTGTTAGGAAGGACCAAGAACTTCAGATGAAAAAGTTTGCTATGCATATTTACCATAAGAAGCACACTTTTCTTTATCTCAGTCATTCTGTACTAGTATAATGTTACACATATTAGTGTAATGTTAGAATATTAAAAGATTATACTATTTTACAAGCATTTGTTAATCTGTCAAACATGCAGTATCCCTTTGAATTGAATATTTAATATCTTTTGAGAAATATCTATGCTAACTTCTGATTTTAAAAAAAGGTAGGATTTACCTCCATTGATGGAGATCAAAGTACTTGTGAGTGCTAGACTTGTTGCATCAGCCAGTGTGATGTTGACACAATAGGTTCCAGATTCATTGAAGGTTTTTCTTATGGTTAGGAAACATACATCAGCAACATCAACAGGGTGACATGACTCACTCTGTAACATGGTACATGTGGGATCAGAAATTAATGTGCAGGCATCTGTAGGTAGACTGGGGGAAGAGACAAAAAGAGATGAGGTAGTTAATCAGTTTGGGTTGTATAGAACCAATGAACTAATTGATATGTAAGTTTTTTTTATAATTCCCCCAAATGGTTCAGATCTACTTTTTTAAGCATAGCATATATGTATTTAAAATAATATGCCATTTCAGTTCAAACAATAAAGATGACTGAACAGGAGAAGTAAAATATTGCAATCACACTATGATCATTATTATTCCTGAGGAGGCTAACTCTTTTAAACCTTCTAAAAATATTAATGCTTCATTGAATTTTTCTGTTTATAAATCCTACTACACAGTTTACTGGATATATTACAAAGAAAGCCAGATCAACTGCAAAAGAGAATACTTGGGGCTTTTCCATGTGGCAACCTTTAGAATCTTTTCTGCATCTTGTAAACCGAATCTTGCAAACTGCCTAGAAATAAATCCAGTTTAAGAAAACATATTCTGGATTTCATCCTTTTTCTCTGCTTTGTCCTGGAGCAGAATTAACATGGCTCCTGAATGGTGGTTCTCTCACACATATCAGAAAACTGTTTTCCCTTGTATCAGCATGTCTTTTGAGGACATTTTCCTATTCTTTCTTTAACTTGGCTAGAAGGAAAAATTGGCAGAACTCGTCAAACTCGAAGGAAGGAAGGAAATTTCACCCTTCTGCTGTTGTGTTAAATTAAGGTGACCAACCATCCTCCTTTAGGGAGGACAGTCCTCCTTTTGTAAGTTCTGCCCTCGCTCAAAAAGTGTTCTCCTACATGTCCTTTTTGATATTTGAAGACTAATCTATAAATCTCCCTATTTGATCTATGCCGATCCAATCCGTTGTGTGTGATGTGATGTATTTGTATTTGACATGATGATTCATCAAGGCTCAGTACAGTGCGGCGAGATGCAATTATGAGACGCATGCGTTCCACACAGGAGAATTGTTTTTAGAGAGTGCACTGCATGCATGAGTGCACCACATGCAAGTGTGCACCACATGCAAGAGTGCACCGCACGCAAGTGGCTTTTTTTCCCTTCAATTTATTGTGTCCTTTTCATTGTAAAAAAGTTGGTCACCTTAGTTAAATACAACACACACACTCTCTCACACACAAATTTTAGTCTTCCTGACACTTACTGTAAACTATAAGGGAAAGTCTTGTCAATTTCTAATTAAAAGTCTTGTCAATTTTTTACTTAAAAAGGAAAAAAAAGGCCAGCATTTCACCATTTCTCTGCTCAGGTCTCTAGGCCACAGCCAAGTACACACTGGTATTAATCATATCCAATCCAGCTCTATTTTTTTCAGTATCAGTCATGGTCAGCTAGATGCTATCCCTGCTGAGGAACAGAAGATAAATCTGGTGCCAAGGTATATGATTTACCTACACAAATAGTATGGTTCAACTGTCTCCAGACCAATGCCAGTCCTATGAGGTAGGACAGGTCAGGAAACAGATCAAGTCAGCATTATAAGAATGATACTTCATTGTTCTAAGATCCAATAACAGAATATTGAAAACCTGACAGTTGTACCCTCCTATAACAAAGATAATCATGGTAGGCTTATTTTAAGTTTCTTTCTCGTGCTTTCTCTTTTCCCAGGATAAATAGGGGTTTCATGTCCCATAATTGCATAAATGCATAATATTTTCAAGATTATCTTTATATTCCTCTACATCTAGTACTATCCATCCATGCTGGACTGCAGCTGTCTTATTTCTCAGTCCCTATGTGCAGCAATACACCAGCACAGTGAACCACAGTAAGACAATTCAGTTACACTGGTATTTCTTTCAGTTAGCTGAGAGGAATTATTTAAATGTGTAGTATAAGATGCCAGAATATGTAGAGGTTTTTTTTTTAAAGAAAAGCTAGGAATATATGGAAAATGTGTTGGGGAGGGGGTGCACAGAGGGAGGCTCAGCCAATCTCATTGTGTACATTGTGTACTCTGACAATAAAGGTAATAATAATGAAAAGCATACCTTCCTTGACAGGTTACTATGAAATCAATGGAACTTCCAACTTGAGTAGCTGTCATCTGGACACTTGTCATTTGGACAATGTTTACCTCAAGGATCCCCTCTGTCAAAAATAAGCCACTGATAACATACCAAGATTTCTTACGTGCAAAATTTGACAACAAGGAAAAGAAATATTTTTTCTAAATCTTAAGTGCAGGAGAACTAGCTTATAATTTCTTGTTGACAATAGTTTCTGATTTTTAGACACAGCAATAGGCAGAGTCATCAAATCTTGTTTGTTTTTGGTCATTGTATTCGTGTTTTTGTTTCAGTCAACCAGAAAAGTTCATTTATTTATTTATTTTTGTTGACATGTAATTATTACAGAGAAGTTCAGGCATTTAACAGTTAAGCATCTCAGATCATTAAATGTTTAAATTCCAGCCCCAAAGAATGACATGAATGATTCATAATATATAACAAAAATACTAAAAAGATAGGTCTGAAGCTATGGGTAGTTTTTTAGTTTAGTTTACTTTATTGTCATTGCACCTTGTACAACAAATCAAACACCATCTTCAGTGCACATCATGACCATGACCAAGAAAATAAGCACAAACACACATCCTTCACCCTTCACACATTGAACCAGAAACCCCTGACACCACACCAACATTGTGCTATACAGCAGAATTCAAAAGAGCTACTTTATTTTTTTTACTTTATTGTTGCAAAAAGATAATACTGTCTGATTCTTATTTTTTATATAAAAAAACAGCAACAGAATTACTCCATCTTCCACACCATTATATAGTAAGTTACAAATGAGAGTTTTTTTAAAAAAAATATTGTGGTCAGTTTCAATAAACTAAATCCTTGGATTGAGGTTTTTTAATTCTGTGTATTTGTATTGTATAAGGCTGACTTCAGGTACTTGCAAAAAAAAATGGAGTAGAATTTAATAATTTTGTCCACTATTTCTGCTAAGGATATGTACATCATTACATTCAGAGTGTTACTTTAAGATAGGACTCATCTTTCTTTTAAATTAAATTTTTTTTTTAACTCAGTGGTATATTCATCTTATTTTCAGAATGACTCCTTAAGTTGAACTTGCTGTAGCAATCCAGGGATTGTATTCTTCCTGAACAAGATGATAAAATTGAACACAGCAACAATAATACTGCATACTGAAATTTGGGTAAAAAAACATGTGTGTGGTGATACTGACCCAGCCAAACACAAATATTACTGATGAGCTCTTTAATTAGATATTCCACAAAGGATATTTAATAGAGTTGGGTCCTTTCTATGAATGGAAAAAGTAGACAAAAGGAGTCTCCCTCTAATGGAAGAAATCCTACTGTACAAAGAAATCTCTTTTTGTTCATGGATGGAAATCTTTAGCTATAACACTATTGATAATATGATTTTCAAAGAAAACAAAATATTATTTTAAATCTTCATTTCAAAATGGATTCTACAAAGCTTTCAGCCCTTTATTTACAGAAAAATTCTACCATAGCAGGAACCCCAAAGCCATTTTAATTATGTAATGAATGTGAAACACTTCACATACTCTCTATCAAAATGATATTTGTTGCTTGCTGATGTAGATGCATACCTACAATGGTAAGTGTTGCTTTGTAAGTTCCATATCGAGTGATACTGCACCTTTCAACAGAAGGCTGTCCTGTGGGCACCTCGGTTGAGTTAGGGAAGGTGGGGGTTGTATTAAAAGGCAATTGGGTAGTGGATGCTAAAAAAAAGAAAGACAAGAGTTGTGGAAAGACTTTTTAAATTTGCATCTTAGAGCAAAAAAAATTTGAACAATCTATTTATACCAAGATAAAAGATGTATTACATTTATTTGACCATCCTATTTTCATACAGATATCTACAGTAGTAATGGAGAATATTTATAGCTCAGGACTGACCTGAAAGATCCTTGAAGCTCTCTGAGTTTGGTGGTTATTTTGAAGTTGTTTCATTGCCCAAACTAGGTAACATCATCAGTGCTAGTGATTATCACTGATGAAGTTACCCAGTTTGGGTAATAAAGTATCTGCAAGAAAACAAGCAAGCTAGAGAGCACCAAGGACGCCTCATATACCACACACCTGTTCTTAGGAATCAGAGCTATGATCACTATGAGGAAAATCACTCCATTTATTAACAAATAGTTCCCTTTGGAATAAACAGTCCTACTGTTGTCTCTTGCCTTTTAAGTCACTTGATTTTGGCATTATATATCTGTGTTTTCCTGTTCTTTTAGAGATTTACACATCGGAAGTTTAATCAACAGAAGTGGAAAGCTTCTTTACTTACTTATTTATTCATTTGTTTATTTATTTATAGATATTTATCTATCAACATAAAACTAAATCACACTCTTTCCACCAAGATACCAGAACTCTCCCAACTGTTAATATCACGATTCAACTCCATCCTAACCCAGTGCTTGAGAGAAAAACCAGTCTTCAAAACTTTCTAGAAGACTAAAAGAATAAAGCACTCCCAAATTTCAGTGAGAGGTTCTTCCAAAGAACTGGTGAAAAAAGTTCCATTCAAGGATCCATTGGATGACATCATCCACAGGAATAGAATGCAACCACCTTGTCCAATCTAATAAAATGAGCAATTGCCCTCAGAGAGAAGCAGTCCTGCAAATACTGTACAGGTAGTCCTCAACTTACATCCACAATTGAGCTCAAAATTTATGTTGTTAAGCAAGGCAATTGTTAAGTCCCATTTGTTCCATTTTATGATCTTTCTTGCCATAATTAAGTGAATCCCTACAGTTGTTAAGTTAGTAACACAGTTGTAAAATCGAATCTGGCTTCCTCATTGACTTTGCTTGTCAGAAAGTCGCAAAAGGTAATTGCGTGACCCTGGGACACTGCAACTGTCATAAATATGGATCAATGAGCATAGAGCTGTAAGGGACCTTGAAGGTCTCCTGGTCCAACCCCTTGTTCAAGCAAGAGACCCTACACTATTTCAGACAAGTGATTCTCCAGTCTCTTTTTTAAAACCTGAAGTCATGAAGCACCCACAACTTCTGATGACAAGCTGTTCCACTAGTTAATTGTCCTCACTGTTAGGAGGACATAAAACTATATAAAACAGTTGCCAAACATCTGAATTTTGATAATGTGACCATGGGGATGCTGCAATGGTTGTAAGTGTGAAAAACAATCATAAGCCTTAACTTTTTCCAGTGTTGTTGTCACTTCAAATAGTTACTAAACGAATAGTTGTAGTAACTATTTGAAGTGACAACAACACTGGAAAAAGTTAAGGCTTATGATTGTTTTTCACACTTACAACCATTGCAGCATCCCCATGGTCACATTATCAAAATTCAGATGTTTGGCAACTGTTTTATATAGTTTTATATACAAACAAATAGTTGTAAGTTGAAGACTATGTGTATTGTCATTCCATTTCATTCAACTCGTACTTGAGGATTGGTTTTTATTCTTGATCATTTTTCCTTTGTGTTCAGCAATGATCAGAAGAATAATGGGTTTTTCCAGTAAGCAGAGAATAACAATCCAATCATTATAGGCCTAAGTGTAAAATTATATCTTACAGCAAAGATGGCTTTTCTTATTCTGCACCAGCACAGAATTATGAATTAAGCATAGACATTAAGAAATCAATCAATCATATATTTGTTATTTCAAATTATTGAGAGGTGCAGGACAGAGATGAATTAGGTCCTATAAAAAGCAAGTAGTGGTTGGATTAATATAAGCCATCAAATAAAATTTTGGGTTTGCACTATATTATATCACATATATATTATATCACATATGGCTGTGGTGGCAAGTTTATGTAACAACCTATGGCAAAACAAAGCAGTGTACATTATATCTTATTGTCTTTCATGAACCAGATCAATGTGTCTTCAATGAGCAAACATGTAGGGTGGATACTACAGTTGTCATAGACACTCACCTGGAAATGTAGATAAAGGAGAAGCTGTCACTGGTCCACAAGGTACTGGTATAATAGCTTGAACAGTTAAGTTAGCACTGAAATTTCCCAGAAGTGTGTATGTATGTGTTGAAATAGAATTGTTGGAAACAAATAATCCACTGCCATCTCCAAAATTCCAGCGGTAAGAAATATCAGAATGATTCAGATAGTGGCTAGGATCATGAATCCGAACATCAAACATAATAGGGATATCCTTGATGAAGATAAAATCTGAAACATTGCGATTGTTCTTCTGTGATATATTCACATAGAAGGGGATTTGATCTGCATGTCAAGAGTATCCAAAAAAAGATGAAATTGTAGCTTTATACACAATAGACAACACTAGACTAATGCAGCTTTTACTTGAGAAGTACTGATGTATCAACGAATTGTGTCTTGTTTGCTTGCCTAATCTCTTCAGCCCTGCACACATAATTTGAAGTGGTTTTTTTTTAGTTTTAAAATCTAAAAACTTGATAAAAAGCAGGAAGGAAGGTTGTGTAGAAAACATTGACTCTCTGGATGTTTAAACTTCTGCTAAGAATTCTGGAAGCTGAAGTCAGCCAGTAACTAACATAAATAGTTCACATTTGATTATTATAACTTAACCTTGAAGACTCACCAGTTACAACATAAATAGTATTTGATGTAGTTACAGGTACAAATGAGCGATAACCTCTTCTGTAAACTGCCAGCTCCATTATTTGTTTACCAATAGTGATATTTGTTGTGTTGATTGACATCATAACTGACGAACCTCCCTTTTTTTGATAATATTGTCCTAAAAAGAGTAAAATGTAAAAAAGAGATGGCAGTACTACAAACTTTTTTTTGGGGGGGGGGAACTGTATGGTTGCTCTTTGCAAAGGGAAGAAATGTGTTACTCTATCAAAAGGGCAAAATGAATAAATGTAATGCTTCCAAATGAATGTTTGTCAGTCCTTTTTATAAACAGCCCAAAAGTATGCACATGATTCTATCATTTTATGTCTAGTACCATAATTGTGTTCCTTTTCCATGTTTCGTACATTTGCACAAACCACTTGACAACTCACAACAATAGTAAATTTTTAAACTAAACTGGGCTAACTTTGATTTGCAATAAATATTTTTTACATTAATAAACTGTTTACACTTATATTCATATACTTATATCTATTACACTTATATGGATAGTGCCATTATATAGTTCACAACTAGATAACACAGGGTGTTTTTTTAACCCCAGTCATGTCTGAGCATACCAGATATAATGCCACTCTATTTTATTCTCACTGGAAAGAGACAAAAAATATGTGGTCTAACTGCCTGACTGATATATCTTCTAAGAGCCATAAATTAAGTCAGTACATAACATCATTCAACCCAGAGTTCTCATTTGAGCATAAATGACCCGGAACAAATTATCATATTTGGGACACATCATGCAGTCACTCAGTTCTCTGGAAAAGGCTGTAATGCTGGGGAAAGTAGAAGGAAATAGAAGAAAAGCAGCAAGATGGACGGAGTCAGTTACAAAGGCAATGAATGTATTATTAGGAGACATAAAAGAACAGATTGTCCTGGAGAAAATTCACTTATGTGGTTGCTAGGAGTTGATCTGATGGCACATAATCAATCAAAATACTTCATAAGTAGAAGGTTCCACATTTAACTGCTAATGAAATGTATTGCAAATAATAAGTCTGGGAAATATTTCTTTCTGGGACAAAATATATACTAGAGGCAGAGGTGGTATTCAGCAGGTTCTGACCAGTTCTGGAGAACCTGTAGCAGAAATTTTGAGTAGTTCGGAGAATTGGCAAAAACCACCTCTGACTGGCCCCACCCACATCTATTCTCTGCTTCCTGAGTCCCAGCTGATCAGCTGGATCTTCTTTGGCTGCCCTGCACAGGAGAACGGAGCTGGAAAACAGGTTAGTGGGGTGGGGAGGGAATGGAATTTTGCAGTAACCTTCCCCTGCCATGCCCACCAAGCCACGCCCACAGAACCAGCAGTAAAAAAATTTGAATCCCAACACTGGCAAGAGGTAGGCAGCTTAATGGCTGCCCTTCAACTCCAGCTAGAATATGTCAGTGTTCAGGGATAATGAAAACAAATCCAAAACTTCTGGAGATCTGATTTTTCTGTGACACATTTGTCATTCCCCCACTTGGTAGTCTCATTTGCCTACAATTCTTTCAATCTTTAGAAGGGGAAGGCAAGAAACATCTCTTCAGTTAGCATTTACATATTTAAAAATTTAGATGCCCATATATCTATCATTTAAGACTTGTCCTCCCTCCCTTCCACACCATTAGCTGCCTAGTATGTTTGCAGAAGTGGAAGTCAGAATAAAGGAACAAATACACTACAGAAAACAAAAACAATTTTATAAATGAGAAAACAAAATATTCATTTCTGACAGAAAAGCCTTGAAGATATGAGAAGTTGTAACATAAATGCTAATTTAGACCTACATGTTTTAGTAGCTGAATATTTATATATTTAATATAATGCACTTCAGAAAAGTTCTTCACAGTTACTGTCTTTTTAAAACTGCATCAATTGTACAATTTATTGTGGAAATGGTATTCAGAACAATTTACTATAAGATATGAACATACCCTATCTCAGCTTGAAGAGCTGTGAAAGATGTCTATTTCCCCAAACTTAACAGTCAGTAAACAGCTCTATTTTCAATGCAGCTCTGAAACAATGGCTTTCTCAGAGTGCTACCAATTTTTGCTCATATAATTCCTAATATTGCAAATAATTTTGGATCAAACTGTATTAAAATAAAAATTTTAAAAATCAAATCTAGAAGTACATTTTAAAGACTAACCAAGTGTGTGAAATATGAATATGAAATTCCTTCTCCTCCATCCATGGTGATAAGGAAAAGATTTTCCGTCTGGGAAAACATTATAGCTGTTGTTATGTGTGCAGTTTACCCAGCTACAGTCATCAATCCATTGGCTCCAATTATAAACATATTCATCAGAAAGTACTAAAGAATCTAAAAAGAAAAAGAAAAAAAATGGAGATGTGGGGGGAGAAGCAGAACAATTTTAAAAGCATTTTCTTCTGGCTGATGCCTTTCATATATTGGAATTTAATTTCTTCATTTCAGTAGAATGTGAAAAACTTCAGATTGGGAAATAAGGATCAGTTTATCAAGGCTGCAGTCCTAAACATAATTACTAAGAACTTACTGGATTAATATAGATTGTCTTAAGTAGATAAACAAATTTCAATCATGTTAATACAGTCATGTGGTATCTATGGTATCTAAAGCTAGCTAGATTACTTGATCCCCTGAAACAGAAAAATCTTACACCTTCTTTAACAGTAAAATAACAAAATAATAACAACAGCAATTTTTAAAACTATGACAGCAATAATAAAAATTAATTACTTACTGTTTAGGCACTTTCGATCATATATTATATTACTGTCATTATCTTCCTTCTGACATCTGGGAAATGTTAGCTTTGCAATAAATGTTACATTAGAGCCTACAAGAGCTGGGCTATCACTGGTCAAACTAGCTATTACTCTACCCCCTGAAAAGCAAAAAATAAAATAAATTTATTACATATTTAATGCATGCGTGCTCCAGCATGAAGCACTTAATTTAGAACATAGAGAACATAGAATAATAGAGTTGGAAGAGTTAATGGCTGTTGGCAGCATGCCTACGCTTTCAATTGGCATGAGCAACTGCTCTTAGTTTCCCTCTTACCTGCTGCATTTGCTTTGGGTTTGACTATTTTTTAAAGGAGGAATGGGTTTTTTAAGTTTTCTGCATTGTTTTAGTGGTTCTTGGCACTGTCCTTTTGGGGTGTACTTCCCTTACTGTTTTTGAAAGCCTCTAGGATGGAGCAGCCACAACTTCTGAAGACAAGCTATTCCATTGGTTGATTGATCTCACCCTTAGAAAATTTCTCCTTATTTCTCTCTCTGGTTAGTTTCCATCCACTGTTGTGCCTTTTGGTGCTTTGGAAAATAGATTGACTCTCTCAATTTTGTAGAAGCCTCTCAAATTTCCTGACATAACAATTAATCAGTGGAACAATTTGCCTCCAGAAGTTGTAAATGCACCAACACTGGAAGTTTTAAGACAAGAGCGGATAACAATTTGTCTGAAGTGGTGTAGGTATTCCTGCCTAACCAGGGCTTTGGACTAGAACAGGAGTCGCCAACCTTTTGGACCTCAGGGACCACCAAACTCATAATTTTAGATCCCAGGGACCACTAACTGGTTCTGTGGGTGTGGCCTAATTTATGGGTGTGGCTTGGTGGTCATGTGACTGACTGGGCATGGCTTGTATGTAAATATTATAAATATTTATATAAATATTGAATATTTTATAAAAAAAGAGCAACTTTTACCCAAAATTAGGCAAAGCAGGCAGGCAATTTGAGTTGCTCACAGAATCACAGATTCATTCAGAGATCTATCTATCTATCTGCCATCGGCTAGCTCAGTCTGTCACATAAAATTTGCTTGCAAGCAAACTCATAAAATTTGCTTGCAAGCAAACTCATAAAATTTGCTAGCAAGCAAACTCACAAAATTAATTCACAACACACCATGTATGTAAATACTGATTTTTTTATAAAAAAAGAGCAACCTTTACCCAAAATCAGGCAAAGCAGGCAGATTGAGTTGCTCACAGAATCATTCAATGATCTATCTATCTGCCATCGGCTAACAGTCTCTCAAATTTGCTTGCCGTGAGTCTGCACTGAATTTGCTTGCAAGCAAACCTTCAGTCCTAAGGGAGGTTCGGCTGTACTTAAAAGCAGAGCCGAAGATTTAAAGACTAGCTAGAAAGCAAGAAATCCAACCATTTTCTGCTTCCTAGCTAATCTAAATCTCCTGGCAGAGCAGAACAGATGATGATCAGAAAAAGGAAAATTAGAAATTTAGCAGGCACGTGTACCAGGTAAGGATGAGTGGGCAGGGAGGGTTCCTGCAGGCCATGTGGGTGGCACAGCCTTGTGTTTCTGCGCAGCATGGATTAATTGCTTTGAAGGGGTGCTCTGGGGGTGAGATTTCTCTGCGGCCCACCAAAATTTTCTCGTGGCCCACCAGTGGGCCATGGCCCACCTGTTGGCAACCGCTGGACTAGAAGACCTTAAGGTTCTTTCCAACTCTGTTAGTCTACTAAATATTGGAACAGTGCTATTTTATTGTGAGTTGGACTAAGGAGAAATTTCCTAAGGGTGAGACCAATCAAGTTGGCCACGCCCACTCAGAAACATAACCCCCAGCCACACCCACCCAGTCATTAGAACAGAGAACAGGTTGTTAAATTATTTGAATCCCACCACTGGCTAGAGATCAGGAGACTGAGAAATGTTCTCCTGCCTTAGGACAAAGCCAGATGGGTGACCTTGGCAAATCACTCTCAATTTTACATCATCGGCGAAGACGATGCAGCTGCTTTTAAAGTTGTCACATGGGTCCTAAGAGTGTGTGAGCCTTGAGGGATGCTGCTATTAACTGGTGCTGGATTTGTTAGGGCCTTCCCTAATTTGGGAATATCAATTATATTAATATTAATATCAAACCACTTCTGAAATCCTGCCAAGAAAATTGTAGGGACTTGCCCACGCAGTCGCTAAAGTCAAAAATACTGACTCAAAAATTGACATATCAATATACATACATGCACATAGATAGATAAACATTATATAGGTAGTCCTCAATTTGAGACCACATGAGCCCCAAAAGAAAAAGAAAATGTTAAGTGGGTTTTATCCCATTTTACAACTTTTCTTGTCATATTTGTTAAAGAAACAAGCAGTTGTTAAATCAGTAACATGATTGTTAGGTGAATCTGGTTTCTCCATTGACTTGGCTTATCAGAAGATTGCAAAAGGGGATCACATGACCCCAGGACACTGCAACTGCCATAAAGATGAATCAGTTGTCATACATCCAAATGTAAATCACATGAACATGGGAATGCTGTAACAGTCATAAGTGTGAAAAGTGGTCATGTCACTTTTTTCAGTGCTTTTGCAAATTTGAATGGTCACTAAATGAACTGTTGTAAGTTGAGGACTACCTGTACTGCATTTTTCCAAAATGTTTCATGACTTAGAGATTTCTGTAGCATGAACCATTCTTTTCACTTAGAAAGTGAAAAGGTATTTAATTTTAATGTCATATCAAATACACTATTACACATTTTATTTGCATAAATTAAAATATTCAATGCAAATTGTATAATAAAATTATGTAATACTTCTTGCAGCTAGCTAGAAAACAAAATCATCCATGAATAAAATGGGAATGTATGTTGGGATATTCAAAAAGTTTTCCAAATGCAAAACCACTCCCAAAAATGTAACTTTGAGAATGGGAAAGATTTTACAACAATTTAAATATGACTGAGTATCTTCTAGGAGCATAAAATGTAAACTAATTTGTATTAAAGCTTTCTTTCAATTACTTACACACACATACACAATTATAGATGTATGTGCATGTATGTATAATTTTGTGTTTATAAAGTGGATTTGAAAATGTTCCCCTTTCATATATAATGATTGAATAACTATTAAAGCTTGTAAAATATTATTGGAAGTGAATTTTAAAGTATGTATGTTAAGAGGATGTTAAAAGGTATATTAGAATTTACTGATTTTGGAAATGTTTTTAAAGAAAAGTTTCAACTTTTAAAATGAATCACCATTAACCTTTAAGTTTAAAGAATCTGAAAGAATATAGTGAATTCTGTTAATATAAATAATGATAAGTCTATAAAGATTAATAAATGAAAACAGAAATAGATATTATTTCCCACAGCAAGGGAAAAAAAAATCAAAGATGGTTAACTGATTGCTTTATCCAAATAAGAGAATATATCTAATTTAGTTTCTATTTGGAAATCACCTCTGGATTTTGTACTTGTGATAGGAAAAAAATGAAACTTTGATTCTGGTTTTGCTAATTAGATAGATTTGTTATTATAGACATGGCTAGTATATGTTCTCTGAAAAAGTAAAAAGCTGAAGTTGTAATGTTATTAATTTCTACTACGTTAAAGAGAGTTGGAAGTCAGCATCTTTTTTTTTCTTTTTCCCCTTCTATCTCACATTTTCTCTTCTTCCCTTTTTCCTAGTTTCCCATTATTTTTATTTTCCTATATTCTGATAAACCGATAAAATTTTCAAACTCCTCAAAAATACTAATTAATTTGGGAAATGAGGAATGAAGAATTGGATTGGAAGATTCTACTGAAGAGTTTAGAATAGGCATGTCCAAAGTCAGCCCAGGGGCTAATTGTGGCCCATTTTCAAATTTCGAGTGGCCCGCAGCCTCTTGTCCCCACCAGCTCAGCCTATGGCGTTTTTCCCATTTAATGTTAATGGTTCAAAGAATGTTAGGATGAACGGTCGACCTTCACACATTTTCACCTCACCAAATCTGGCCCTCCTTGCAAAAAGTTTGGACACCCTGGTTTGGATGTATGTATGTATGGGTGGGTGGGTAGGTGGTGGGTGGGTGGATGGATGGATGGCATCATAAATAGGAACGTTCTATTTTTGGTTCTATCCAAATTATTTTTTAAATAATATTTCAGTGACACGCTCGTAGGTAGACTATTTATTGAGTAATAGGCAAAGTAAGGAATACTCTAATGTTCTACACTGATTTTTATCCACCAGTTAGATTTCAATGGAGGCACTGTGAGAGAATTGTCCCTGGGCTTTCTTCATAACAGACCCATGAAAATTCTGGGAGATGACAGAATGACAGTGAAATCTGCAACAGTAGAGAATAATCCCAGTATCCTCTATTCCCTCCAGCAAATGCAATAAATCAGATTGGCATCAAGTCTTGCTTAGTTCTCTTTTTTTTTGATAAATCATTATGTCAGGCACTCAAAGAGCCCAACAAAACAATGTTTTGAAACTTAATTGAAAAATAAATCAATAGAAAATTATTATTTACATAATTTAAAAAGCCTAACTTATGATCTCATACCAAACACGTATGTGAGTCAGTAGAACGATCAAAAAAATGAAAATGATGACTGTGATCATGAGATTGTAGCATCATCTCTTGTTTACAAATGTCCCAGTGTAACAGGTATGGGCTTCTAACCATGTGATCTTGGCTAGCATGAGTTTTTGGATCCCTCTGTAGAGGCCATTTCAGTAGAAAATATACGGACTAAGTTCAAATTTGGAAAGAATACATTTTTAGTTTAGAATCAACAGAGAAGAAACATTTATTTCCCACGTTGAACAGTTTGAGATATCAATCTTTTAATCTAATTGTTTTATACTGTTGTTTATGACATTGTAAGCTGCTCAAAGTCACTTGATAGACAGAGGCATATAAATTTAATAAATAAGTAAAAGGAGCTCATTAATGAAGATATCCTTCCCATTTATAGCAATGCTCCAATGGACTGAACTGCAGTGCTGAATGGATGGTGGTGGGGAAACAGGGTGGGTGGGTGCTGTATGGGGCCCTCCCACGTTCCATTTTTTGCTTTCCTGGCCCCCAGGGAAGCCTTCTGGGAGCAAAAACGTCCCCCCAGGAGGGTTCCCTAAGGCCCAGGAGGCAAAAAAAAAACAAAAACAGATGGGGGCTTTGCTGCAAAAAGCCACTCCCACCCAGTCACATGGCCATGCCCATCTAACCACGCCCACAGAACTGGTTGTTAAAAAAATTGAATCCCAACCCTGATGCTAACATTGCCTAATTCTATTAGGAAATTTTAACCCAAAGCCTGCAGTTTCAAACTGTGTGTTGGGGCACTCCATCAGCTACTGCAAGATCATATTTTGTAAAATGTAAAATGTTTTTTGTGATGTTCATTTACAAAGCTGGGCTTTGCAACATCCATTTCAGTGGTGGGATTCAATTTTTTAAACTACCGGTTCTGTGGGGGTGGCTTGGTTGGCATGGCAGAGGAAGGATACTGTAAAATATCCAGTCAGAGGTGTATTTGCCGGTTCTCTGAACTACTCAAAATTTCTGCTACCAGTTCTCCAGAACTGGTCAGAACCAGCTGATCAATTGTGACATATCTTTCTGAGAAAGTTTGGGAACTGAGAAAGTTTGGGATCCTGTACCATAAGCATTACAAATTAAAATTAGTTGTATCACAAAAGAGTATAATTACTTAAAAGTCTCAGGAAGCCTAATCAATTCCAACAGATATTTTAAATCCTAAACTTAAAACATGAATTCAAAAGCATGCTCCAGTCTAATTTAAGACTAATGATGTGTATGTTTAAGTGTATAAAGGCAGAACTCTCGTTGCTCCAAATATTTGTCTAATGCTGGTGGTGTAATGCTGGTAGTCATGTGGGCAGTATCAGATAAAAGTTTGATAATATTTAGTTACATGCCCTTAATTTGTGTAAAAACAGCTAAACATTTTCACAAACAAAAAACCATTACATTATAAAAAAGCAGCCAAAGATTTTCACAAACAAAAAGGTTCATTATTCTACAGAGAACAAAAATATCACTCTGGCCAAGCTGCATTTACACTTTATCATCCATGTTTTCTATAGTTGCCTTCCCTTCAGGTTGATTGCTTTTCCCCACCGTATCATGCACATAGAAATACCTTTCCAGCAGTTTTTCCATCTGGGGTCTCCTTTCTCCCAGGTAGGATAAAGCTTATCATTCCAGTTATTATGATCAGAATACCAGTGATTTAGCCTTTGGTGGTATATGTTATGAGAATATGCTTTTCCGTGAGTCATCACATCTCGAAATCCTACACAGAAAAATTCAAACATCAACAAAGTTAAGAATTTTATTTGTTTTATACACATGTAAAGAAGGTTATTACCCATGTTCATGCTGAGGCACATCAACTCATAAAATATTTCTATTGTCTTTTTAGAATTGCCAACAGAAAGGGAGGGGAGCAGTGCGGCAGCTTGGAAATTGAAAGTGCATTCGATAAATAGTTTTCAAAGATAGTAACTAATTGACTGAAGTTTCTGCCATGCAAAATTTTAACTGGAGAACATGATTGATGATTCTTAGCTATGGATGTGTATGTACCATTGGAGAATTATGATACATCCAGGGGGTGGGGTGAGGGAAACCAGGGTTAAGGGTGACAATGAATTGACTTGGCTACATCCAGGCAGTGCCGGACATGTTAACTCCCAATAAATCCTTTTGAAGTTTTGGAAGTTTGGCTCGAGATTCAAAATTTAATTAACTGCCAGAATCCTGACAGCTATCCGATTCTGAGACACTGGAATCCTGACAGCACCCTCATTCAGAAAACCGTAAAAGTAACTTTTTTTCGGAGTTATGCAATTCTGCCTTTGGATAGGAGATGCCAAAAATCACCTTCTGGCCCAGCTTGTTTTACCCCTGACCATACCACATTGAGGGCAATATGCAATCCTGAAATATGGTTACATTGTGCCAATCCCTTCTTCACAGGATTTTAGTACTCCTATTCACTAAGTATTTAATCATGAATACAACTGCACTAATTTGAAAATATAACCTATACCTAGGTGTACTGATGAAAATCTAGTGCTTTGAAGGATGTATAAAGCATATCCCATTTGGACCAATAGACCAATAGTGCCACAGAAGGTTATTTTCTTCTTTTTAATTGTCATTAAACGCTGAGCTTGTCTATCAGAAAGGTTGGCAGTTTGGCGTTCTAATCCCTAGTGCTGCGTAATGGAGTGAGCTCCCCTCACTTGTCCCAGATTCTGCCAACCTAGCAGTTCAAAAACATGTAAAAATGGAAGTAGAAAAATAGGGACCACTTTGATGGGAAGGTAGCAGCGTTCCGTGTGCCTTCGGCATTTAGTTATGCCGACTACATGGCCACAGAGATGTCATGATACAACACTGGCTCTTTGTCTTAATAACAGAATGAGCACTAGAGCCCCCTAGAGCCGGAAATGACTAGCACGTATATGCAAGGGGAACCTTTGCCTTTACTAATATTCATACATTTGAATTAACATTTATTTTTAAAAATTATTACTTTGTGCCATTATACGAGGGTTGATTAAAAAGTAATGCTTCCAATTTCACTAACAGATGCCAAGATGAATGCGTTAGAAGATCTGACATGTTTAACATCTGTTCTTTCACTTCAGTCAATGGAAAAATGCTGTGAAAAAAGGTTGTGCTTGTGTTGCTTGTGTGCTTTAAGCAACATCCTGCAATTGCAGTTTTGGCGCCTGAAGGAGACCCTCCAACTGAAATGCAGTGCAAATGCAGATTAAGGCAATTACTGTTTTTGATGTAACTGCTCTGTGTCACTTTTATACTAAGTGTCTCTCTCACACAAAAACATAAAGACGGTGAGTTGGAGATAATTGTTTTGTGTAATTAAGAACAAAATGTATAATTTATAAATGCAACTAAAGAGTTTCACTTTAGACCAATGCTGATTAAAGAAAACTAATATCAATTAAACTACAATTAAGCTTGGCACTTAGGAGGAGCGTGTGGGTCACATTATTGATGTTTTTTAATATCAGAAGTTTTGTGCCATATGAGTTCCTTGCATGCTGATGGCAGAGATTAAAGCTTCAAGAGTTTAAATTTACCAACAATTTTCATACTAGGAAAGGAGGGGAGGGTTTTCTTCACAGCCTCATGATAGCTAACCAAACTTGGGCTTGTCATAATTATCTAGAAATATTACCAAACCTATGCCTCAGCAGGAATCTCAACAACTTTAAGAGGTGTGGAAGTCCAACTCCCAAATTTCCCCAGTATGCAAGCAATTCTCCCCCCCACCAAATCTTAGAGTTCTAACATTCTGCATATAACAACCCTTTATGTAACAAAATTGTCAAGCTCTTATATTATTCATAGATAAATAGTTTTTTAAAAAGAGTGCTCTTACTTTTATTGAAATATAGGATGTTGCATAAAATGGTTTTGTTTAAGCCTCAATAAGGAGAAAATAAGATTTTTTTTCTTATTATAAAAGTGTTGCAGTAAAATAAAAACTCATATGTCAGAGTACACAAATTCTTTCCAGATGAAGAAAGGCTTAATTCATTCAACATGGCAAAATTAAGGTTATTTTGATGAATGTCAGAATTTTCCCTGACTTATTTTATTCAGAATATTTTTCATATACCATGTCCTGCATTCACCATTTCCACAACCTTCCCTAAGAATGGGAAGCTGGAAACTGGATAAAAATTATCCAGATAGGTGGGATCCAGTGATGGTTTTTTTAAAGGGGAGGTGAACCCAAGTTTGCGTAAAAGCATCTGGAAATGTCCCCTCCTCTCATGACATATTAATCATGTCTGAACTTACCTGCTAGCACCATCCTGAAGGCTTTCACCATCCAGAAGGAACAAGGATCTAACTGACAGGTGGTGGCACTGACAACTTCATCGGGGCCAACTGAATCAAACTGTTCCCAAATAACAGGGCATCTCACATGGACTATCTCCATGCATGGAGTCTAACTGGAAACGAATCTGAGTGACTTTATTCATCAAGTGCTGAACAAATTCTTCTGCGTGCCCTGCAAAAGATTGCCTGAACCCCTGACCTAGGAGGTAACGGGTGACCCAAAACAGGGCCTCCGAGTGGCACTCTGAGGATGCAATAAGAGCAGAGAAATACTGGTGTTTCACCACTCTTACTGCCACGAGGTAGGTCTTAATAGTAGTTCTAAGTCATGCCCCATCAGAGTCATCCCTTCCAGCCGCGCTCTACGTCTCTCTTGGCCCTTTTCAGAACCTGTAGCACCTCTGTAAACCAGGGGGAGGATTGGAAGCAATGAGTCAAGAGAAACCTGTCCAGAGCCATGGCTGCCACTGCAGTTTCAGCAGGGCCGTGCAGCAACACCTCCAGATACCCCCCAGTTCCCATCAGGGTCTATGAGTCACAGGGGTCAGACCATCCAAATGGGTTTAGCCTCCCTTTGGTGGGGGCCAGCATGGAGAATCTCATGGATTTCAGGGTGTGATATGACCAGGATAAGGGGGATAATCTTACATTCTCCTCACCAGGTTACTATGCCCTTGCTCTGACAAAAAAAGAAAAAAAGTCAAGACTGGCATGTGACCACTGTTTCGTGTCAGTCCAGATAATCTGGGATGGCTGCCATGGTGGCCATGAACTCCTGGGCTGCTTCTGAGGCTGCACCAGATTAAAGTCACCCAGAACCATAAGTCTGGGGAACTCCAGCCCTGAGATGGTCTCCAGCAGTTCAGGCAAGGAGGTTGCTGCACAAGAGAGAGGCTGGTATATTAGCAACAATCCCCTCTGATCTCGTGAACCCGATTTTAGGAACAAGGTCTCATAACCAGAGCTCTGTGGAGCAAGGATCCTGAAAATCAATAAAGACTTTCTGATAACTACTGCCATTTCACCTCCCCTTCTTTGGGGTCTTGGCTGATGCCAAACCTGAAATCCGTCTGGACACATCTCTGAGAGGGAAAACCTTCACTTCCAGTCTCAATAATGCATGCCGGGTTGGCTCGCTCCTCTTCAATAAGATCTTGAACAAGAAGATCTTTATTATTGACCAACCTGGCATTCAGCAGCAGGAGTTCAACCCCAGAGCCTCCAGGGTATATGTTGCCCTGGGAGTGGGCAGGAGCACACCACTGCTATTAAGCATTGGGGGCATCTTCCCCTGTAACGGCTTATGTTCACTTGGTCATACTTGCATCATATCTCATACAAAGGAAGGCAAATCAAGATGCTTGCAGGTGAAGTTGACTCCTCCTATGAGCTTGTCAGCTGTCCAGATAAGCTACTGTTAAAGAAAAAAGGAGGTGGGCTTCGGTGCTATGTCAAGTCGTGCTTCCTGGAAAAGCATGTGAAATCAGCAATCTGGATGAGCCCTCAGATGAGCCCTGCTACAGCTCAGTATCAGCCTTAACAAGAGTACCTGTACGATGTCTATTTCTGGCTTTAGCAGGACAACTAGGTCTTGCTGATATTCTCTTATGAGTGAAAATAGGAGTTGGCTGAGAATAGCTCAAGTGTGCAGATTGCTACTTTGAAAGAATCAGAAAATTAAAATGTTCTTCATATAATCCGGACAAAATTTTAGCTTTTGGGGATTAATACTATAAATGCAAAGTACACAGATTTCCATAAATATTTCTAGGGTTTCTGGAATGCATTCAGCCCATACATTTCTGGGTCAGACTCATGGTTATGAGGAAATGTGGTTTGAGGGTTAATTTGAAGAAGGCTGCATATATGACCTCAGATATGTCCTTAAGAGAGTAAACTATGTCAGAGGATAATGCAAAAACAATGCCCCCATTACTTTTAACAGGAGTTAATAACTGCTTTTGGGGGGGAGAAATAAAAAGTAAAGAAGAGGTCCAAGAGTATGATTAACTCTTCCCTTTGATGTTTTTCCATTTCTTAAGTAATTTCTTAACCAGTAAAATTCAGAGTGCATGCTTGTCTTCCCAAAAAGTATTTCAAAGATGTAATGTGGCAAACTGTAATTTTTATACAGTTTTGCATCTTAAAAATTTCCTTTGTCAAAGTGACCTGGCTTTGAAAATGTTTGACCATTATTTCTTGTACTGTGTAAAGTATTAAGAAGTATCTTAGTTTCTAAAGATCATGAAGGTATGATGTTTTACTAATTCACTGCCAGGAAAAGAGGTAGCCATACAGTTTGAGACAGAGTTAGTCCTTGCAAGAGACAATATGATCCCAAAAGAAACACAGTTTTTGTGAGTAGTTATCTCTAGGAAAAATAAATAATTTGCCATATGTACATTCTTGGTCAGAGGTGTTTAATATGTCTGCAACTGGTACGATTACCATTACATATTCAGTTATGGTAAAGTGTCAGGATGCATCGAGAACACAGCTTTGCAGACCACATGCATTCTGTAACAGGATTCGTTTTGCTTCTCTTTTCTATTTCTCATTGAAAATACCTAACATAGAACACAATTCTCACTCTGAATAAACCAGGAATGAACAAAATATAAATATAAATCTGTTTTACACATAGGACTTTCATATAAAAGCTAAAGGATGCTGAGAAGAAACTGTTTTGGACCATTTGTTCCAACATCTTATAACCTCTTACAGGTTTCCTCTGAAATGTCCTTCCTGATCTTAATAAGATCTTCTTCAACATAAACACGTGTGTAGAATTGTAGACTATCTTGTGGTGCAGTACAGTAGAAACAGAACAAAATTTTTACACTTCCTTTTCTTTAAATTTGGAGAATCTCTGCATTCTGAAGCAGAATCCCTCATTCCTAAATTGCACTTGATTCCTCCAAAGTTGTTTTAGAAGTGTAAATTAAGGGCAAACTTGCCATCATTTCTATATCTGATTCCCCAACTCAGAATTGGCAATTCTACAGCCAGTTTTCATATGGAGAAGGAAAAACAGAAAAAGCAAGGAACTCACGTTTGGAGGCTGTAGCACTCAGAACATGTTCACCAACAAGCAGGTATCCAAGAAGGAAGAATAGGCAAGTCCACTTCATCCTGAATAGGTAGAGAAAGACATACACACTACAGAACTTGTACAACTTGACTTGATGTTCCTCTCATCTCTTCAAAGTAAGACTGGGATAAAATTTCCCTGTTCTCCTCCTCTCTTTGGTTAAATTAAGATCTTGGGGCTCATCATGTGATGGGCCTGGATTAAGAAGAAATGCATGATTTTGTTTTTTTTTCTGCCTTCCTCCCTCCGCCCGCAGCTCATGTGCTTATGAATCATTCCTCTCACTTTTAATATTCACTAAGGTTTTTATGCAACTCTGTTTAGCACTTTTGCCTTTCAGGAATTTCTGGTGCATGTTCGCACCTTTAACAGAGAAGCCATAATCCTGTATTGTCTGCTAATATTTTAATTCTTACAGTGATTCAAAGATGGACAGGTTCTACACTTTCCAAGAATGGTGTCTACAGAAAAGAGAGTAGCTGAGAATTACAAGTGCTTCCAAGAGTTCTGTAACAGTGAAGTCAGGACTATCAAGGTAGGCTTTCATATTCCAGGACCAAATGCAATTCAAGCATATTATATATCAGTCCCATAGTAGAGCAGGAACGCTACGTTGGCCCTAGTTTTGCAGCTTGTAGAATCTTCCCTAAGGCAAGCAGGACATGAATCAAACATTTGTAGTGGGCAAAGGATTTGACAGATGAAAATGAGTGCCTTAAAGCTTAACTTTCCATTTGAAATTTTGAAAACTGATTCTGATTTTTTTAAAAAATTTTTGGAATGCAGCTACTAAATAAGCCATGGAAAAGCGAAGGAGATCCTCAAACCAAGTTACATACCCTTGCCCTTGAGCATCAATTATCGAAGTCTGGTCTGAGGATCCCTCTGGGTCCCAGCCATTACAGGGAACTGTAAAGTCAAATATATATATTAACATTTCTCAGTTTTATTTTCTAATATAATAAATACTGATAGATGTAACTCACATAAACCAAAGTTCTTTGGAGTCTTCAATCATTTTCAAGAATGTAAAAGGATCCTTTGAACAAAACGTTTTGAGAATTGCTACCTGAGAGAAACAAACCATTAGAATATGAACTGGTCTTTATGTTCCTCCCATTTTCATGTGTGCGTTCTCTTTCTCAGTGTCTCACCTATTTTTTTTAGAAACAGATGTTATTTTCATTTCATCTAAAAAGGTCTAAAAGCTTAAGTAGGCCACCGATTCCCCTACTGTACCTAGCTAAATGCCATACTAGTTTAAAGGTCACTAAACATGACACAAAATTGTGAGACACCCCTTTAACTAACTCTAATTTTAATCTGCTAACCCCAACCTGAAACAAGAACTCTTTATTCAACCTTTATCATGATGCTTTTAAAAAAACATTCTCAGACAGGAAACGCTCTTAAATGTTTAATAGGGCTCCCTTAAGTGTTGTACTAGAAATCATCATTAGCTAGTGGCATAAATTGGGGAGGGGCATATATTACCTAAGAATAGGGGAAAAATGTGGTGGCATGTTACAAATTTGAAACTATACATGGCCAGCTGTTTCCTATACTCTCCCTACATAAAGCATACTTTCTTCCAGAGTTTAGATGGCGTTCACATGATTGCCAAGTGACTCATTCTTTTACCCTGGGAATCATCCAGTCTATTATCCTGTAAGTGTGCTGAATTTTAATTCCCATCAGCTGACAGCTGGCACATGCAAAGCCTGCTGAGTTAATTCTGAGAATCCAACTTATCAGATGTTGGAAGTTATAACCCATCCCTCTCCTAGAAAAATGAAATATTTTAGGATATACTAAAAAGGCAGAATATTTCCCCTAAAAGAGAAGTAGAATCTCAGAGAGACAGAAACTCACCTCCCCACCTTTGTCAATGAGCCATTAAGGCCTGAGCCAATCTATTCTACATAACAAAGATCTACCTCCTCCAGGTAGAGGCATAATAGGAATTGCTCAAAGCCCTTTCATTACATCATCATCCAGCAAGGCTCAACCAAGCCTGGGATTCAGGACAGCCTTCAGAGTTGCCCCTGCATAGTCCCATGGGAGTCTGACAACCAATCAGAATACAAACTCAAATTCAAATCCCAACAGAGGGCATAAAACTCAGGCACGCTCAGCATCTCTGCCCTTTTTTTTGCTCAGGAGCTCCAAGTCATGTGATCCTGTCCACCATGAAACTATCTGCATGTTTCCAGTGTCTTTTCCCCCCACTTGGAACTGAACCCAGAAGGATATTTTCTTCCAACACAGAAGACTATTAGATTGAAGAAGGCTAAACGTTACAGCTCCTTCTTCACTGCCTTTGAATGTCATCTGTCACATGGTACACTCTACTAGCTTAACTATTAAAGACAATAGGCCTTCTCTTCCCAAAGAAGAGAAGGAAACTGGGCTCCTTTTATAAGTTAACAACAACAAGTCCTGTCATGTGGGAGCAAAATATGAGTCAACATCGCAGCTTGACACAGTTAAATTTAATTAGCAAAAGTTTTCTTCTACCCCATCTCTGAGAATAACCATGAAATTAGGTATTTGTCTTTCTGAATAAAACAAGTCAATCTTGTGTCACCTACTTCATTATCAAATCATTTGTTACCAAATATCCAGATGGGCCTTCTACAACTTGTGTCCTCTCCAAATATTCCCAACATGCATCAGGCTTCATGCTGGACAACACATACAGTATGTCGCCACACAAATTATATAAATTGAATTGCATAAATATTATTAAAATGTTTTGAAAGATGCTTATAGCTGAGAAACAGTTGATGCAGGGCGTTTACAAGATTTTTAGAGGTTCAGAGATAATATATGACTCTTCTCTTCAGTGTTGGAATTAAAAAAAACATTCATACAATCATACATCTTAGTATTTCAATATTTCTATTCCAAGCACTGGAGTATTTAATTGCAAAGCCATAGCAACTCTTTGTTATAATTAGAAGCCAAACTTCACAAGTTTTCAGGATCCAATATGTGTTGGTCACGGGACCAGAGATTTTTTCTTCCAAGCTTTCAGATTGTCATACCCCACATCCTCAGGAACTTCTCTGTGTGGTTTGGACTATCCTGTTATGATGTTTATATTGTTAAATCGGGTAAATCAGTTCCATTGAGATGCGAGACCAAAGTGAACAGTCAATTCTTTATTGAATATACAGTTCTGTACAAAACCTGCGATTCACAGCGGCTCTTCATAGAGAGCCGGCTCGCGGCTCAGCGGCCAATGACATCACTTTGAATCTCCCATGATCGGCTCGGCCAATCGCGGTAGATTCTTAGCGCACCAATCACGGCCGCTTAGTTAGCCAATCAGGTTGTGGTCCGTGTGGACCAATCAGAATTTCAGGATTTGGAGAATGTTATTATAGAACAATATGATGCCTGTTGTATGAAGGTTTTTAGATATAGATTGGGGTATTGATGGCTGCTATTAAGTCGTTGCTGTTGTTTCCTTGTGCTGCCCAGCCTTCTCCTTCTAAGTACTTGATAAAGTGGGGGTAAATCAACACACACACTGACGAGTGGCCTGTTTCCCAGGCTTCAATCCATGGCTGTTTTTGTGCCTGCTCGTCCAACATCTCAGTATCTGCAAATTTGAATGTATGTCCTTGTGCATTGCAATATGAGGCTACCAAGAAAGGCTATGATCAGAGGATGTGATCGACAGGAATTACATAACCAAGAAGCAATCAGAGAAAGATGACAGGAATATGCAGAATAATTTGACACAAATGAAAAAGAGGCTGTAAGAGGAGAGAAGCTCACCTACCAGAAATGGAACCAGATCCCTTGGAGGAGGAAGTAGTGTGAGCATTTCAACTAGTTGCCTAACTGCAAAGTCCCAGAAGTTGATGGGATTCCTGCAGAGTTGCCGAAACCAGTGCCATTGAAAGCACTGGCAGTGCTTTGCCAAAGTTCACAAAAGAGGATCACATGACCCTGGGACACCTCAACCATCAATCATACATGCCGGTTGTCAAACAGCCAAATCTTGATCACTGAACATGGGGATACTGCAATGGTTGATCCCTAAACGGATGCTTGCAAGTCAAGAACTACCTGTATCTGGTAAAAACAGATATTTAATAGAAGAAATATTAATATTCTGGATGAGAATTTAAAGCCAGAAACAAATGAATAATGTTTAGAATAAAGCGATATTTACAGCCTATGCTACAGCTTTAAAAAACTTTTTTATATTAAAGTATAGGTTCAAATCTATTATGGAAATTAATACCTTTTAAAATTCTGGAAAGTAGATACAACAAAAGTAGACAAAAATAGGAAAATATTATTTCATTATATTTGTTAGGAAAAACACCAGCAATGCTTCTTATTCATTAAAATGTTCAGCGTGAACAAACAGCATCCATGAAAATCAAATTAAAAGCAAAATAATAATAAAAGGAAAAATAATTTTAAAAGTGGCAGAGATTATGACAAGTACCAAATGAGCAATATGCTAATAGAATTGAATTCCTGTTCAAAATGTTTTAAATAATGAAATTCTTCCTGCACTAGACAATTCAGCCACCATGATTTGATTCACTTCATATTATACTGAGTAGAAGAAAAATGTATTACAATCTGAAAGTCACAATTAAATTTGTTATTTGCTCCTTTCTGTACTTTTCTCAAATCCTGGAAATAAGTTGAACCTGCAATCTCCAAAATTCCAAGGCAACTTTGCCTAGATGGAAATTCTGGGCATTGTAGTCTCAAACATGTAAACACAAGTCTTTGCCATAGTTCAGTATTTATATTTTTGTTGAGAAGATATTCCACGTTTTGGATGGGCAGAGTTGAGATAAATACTTCAATTACATAATGTTTAAAACTCCTACAAGGGCAAACTGGAAAACCCCCAGGAGGGGTAGAAAAGGAGACAGCAAAATAAGGTTGTGAATGATGAAAATTTTCATTCCTCCGCCCCAATCTTGTAATATTGTCTGTTTTCCTCTTGTCTTTTTATAAATATGAATAACAAACTGAACAATGAAATAATATTTTACTCTCAAATAAAATGTGATAGCAAATTATGTAACTATAAAATATATAACCATCATGAATTCGTAGTTTGTAGTTATGCATTGGTAAAGAAATATTCATTTAGATCATTAAAAAATCTCTAATGGACTGCATACTTCTGTTATCACTTGACCTATATTAAACCATCATGGTTTCTTTTGAGTGTTTTTAAAATAGTCAAGCTTCAAATCCCCCAGATTAGGATTGCAAATGGCTTGTGTTCATTTTTTTGTCTGTCACAAATGTAAATCCATTTTTTTTGCCTAATCAATTGATGCAGTAGTCTTGTTGTGATTGTATAAGAACATAAATTTGCACAATGTCAATCACCTGAGTGATAATTTAACCCTTACCTAGCTTTAACACTAAAACCATGGAGGGGGTGGGGTGAGGTAGCCAAAATAAGCAGATGTAATCAATTGGTGCTGAAATTCACGAGCAGACAAAAGCTTTCCTGTGAGCAAATTTGCAAGAGTCCTATACATCTTCAATAAAATGCCTTATCTGGTACCTTCCAGATATGTTGGGATTAAAACACTCTAAATTTTTGGCCATACAGATTGAGAAATTAGTTATTTGATTTACCAGCTAGTGTCAACTTTAATGTATGATCTTTTTAGTAATGTATTTGTGAATGTGAATTGATTAAATTTACTGTAAATCATTTTAGTCATGTCTGAAATAATGGAAAGGGAAAGGTGTTTTCTTTCACAATTCCTTTCTCTGTCATTTTTGTCTGCTGTTACATATCATTTTACAGATCCATACAAGTCTCAAAAAGCCAATTTTTGTTAAGACTGCTAAAAAATTCAGTTCTGTCCCTACCACCTCTGAAGTTCCAGTGCACTAAATAGAACTTAATCCCATGTTTTGAACTGCAACCAACTGTAATTGATCAAACACTTGAGGGGGTAGGACTTGTCAGCTGTTCTGATTAAAGAAAAAAGATTAACCTATTCATTTCTGACATTTTTATTCTGTGTTTAAAAAATAGTTATTAAAGAAAAACTACATTTTGGCCCATTTACATTTATAAAGCCCCTTTTGTAAAAGAGGGAGTATATTTATAGAGGGAACAGGGTCACATGTTGGCAAAAAGATTTATTTTAGCTTGAGTAATGTGTTTTATAGAACTATGAAATTCAATTTTCAAAGTGTTGAACGTGAAAAAAATTCTTTCCCACTTTCTCTCAAAAAGCCTTGGATTGATGCTTCTTCAGATACAAAGGCATTTTTTGTATTTGTGTTTCATGGCAAAAATTATCAGAGCCATTTCACACTGAGAAAATGCTCTCAATAGATACCAACTGAACAATTTGCTTACTACAATTCTGAGGAAGTTCAGAATCTACGGATAAGCTACAGCAGGCTTTATACAGACAGTCCTTGATGTACGACCGCAACTGGGCCAAAATTTCCATTGCTAAGCAAGACAGTTGTTAAGTGCATTTTGTCCTGTTTTACTTTTCTTGTAATAGTTGTTAAGCAAATCACTGTACTTGTTTTGTTAGTAACACAGTTGTAAAGTGGCCGGTACCTAGAACGTGGCAGTGGCAGCATATTTGAAAAGTAGAGCAAAGCCAGAGGTCGGTAATTTTTGCTGCAAAGAATCATAAAAGCTTCTCGGTTGTGCACAAGAAGGGACACACATGTCAATGCAATTCAGCAACATAAATAAAGAGATACAAATAAAACAAATCAACAAAAATTGGCAAAGCATCTCTGATTAGATTTTATTCACTACTAGAATCTAATCAGAGATGCTTTGCCAATTCTAGTCCAATGACCTGCTCCAGCAGAGTTAGAAGGATTAGAAGGGAGTGTGTGTGTATGTGTGTGCATGGCTGTCAAAACTCCAAAAACAGGTCAAGTATCTCTGGGGAGGCCAGTCATAAATTAGAACACTTGCTAAACAACCGGCCATTAAGTGAGGACCACTTGTTTGCCAGTCACCTGGCCATGCCCACCCAGAGACATGACCACCAAACCACACCTACCTGATCATGTGACCAGCGAGCCTTGCCCATCCAGTAAGCCATGCCAGCCAGTCACATGACCAGCAAGCTACGCCCACCCAGTCATGTGACCACCAAGCCATGCCCACCCAGTCATGTGACCAGCAAGCTACACCCTCAAATTAGGCCATGCCCTCAGAAATTTGAATCCCACCCCTGGGTGGGGGGCACCGAGGATGAGTTTGTAGCACCAGGGGCACGGTAGACTGAAAAAGTTTGGGAACCACTGGTTTATATTATGCAAAAAGAAAACAATTTAGTTTGTGTTTTCATCACTGTGAGGGGAAATCTAATTTTTAAAGAGATATTGCAACCAAATAGGTACAAGATCTAAATTAAGATTAAAATGGGTTTTCAGTCTGCCAAATTGCTTTTAACTCTGTAATGTCTTTTTCTCATCTGATTTTTTTTAAAACCAATTTCTCTAGGGTATTGGCAGTGGTACAAAAGAGAGAAAAAATGTGTCTGGGCTAAGTGGATTCTACTGTGTAATCAAAAGAAATCTAATTACCTTGAACATATGACAGAGCACATGCTGGGACTATGTTTCATGTGATCTAGAACAAAACTTCATAAATTATTTATAGACATGTGACTACCTTGCTGACAGGAAAACAGACTGTATAAACAATAAAAATGCCTATTCATGCTGTCACAATATTAAAGCAGCAATTTTAAAGATATGTTTAAAGTGATTAACTTTGTAGAACAGTTTTCCCAATTTCTTGCCTTCTAGTTGAGTTTTACCAAGTAGGCTAGACAAGAGACATGACCAAATAAGTTAGTTCATTATTGTAAAACTATTAATAACACAATCCTGCAATTCTGAAAGTACAGTTCTCCTGCCAACGCTCTTTGTATTTACACATAGAGAACTTTAGGAGCTGTGGTAGCAAAGTGGCTAGAATGCAGGATTTCAGGTTAACTCTGCCCATAGCAGGAGTTCAATTCTGACCAATTTAAGATTGACTTAATCTTCCATTGAGATTGGTAAAATGAGAATCCAGATTGTTGGGCACAATGTGCTGACCGTGTAAACTTCTTAGAGGGTGCTGTAAAGCAGCAGTCACCAACTGGTGGGCCATGGCAAAATTTTGGTGGGATGCAGAAGAAATGGCCCGCGAAAGCAATTAATCTGGGTTACATGGGAAAACAAGGCTGCTCCGCCTACATGGCCACTGCAAAACTTACTTTGACTAAGACTGAGCAGCAGAGAGCCACGTGAGCTGGAACTTGAAGGTAAGACCAACGGCAGGGGAGGAAAATCCACCCCGGGGTGGCTTGCTGACGGTGAGAAAGAAAGGTGATTATGAACTAACAGAGCGACTACACTGATACACAGTTTACTTTAGTTTAGGTTACTTTATTGTCATTGCACCTCGTACAACAAAATCAAACACCATCTTCAGTGCACATGATGACCATGACCATGACCATGACCATGAAAATAAACACAAACACACAACCTTCACTCATTGAATTGGAAAACTCCGATACCACACCAACACTGCACTATACAACAGAGTTCAAAAGAGCTACTGCCATGGGATAGAAGCTGTTTTTCAGCCTACTTGTCCTTGTTTTTATTATTCTGTACTGTCTGCCAGATGGTAATAGTTCAAATAAAAGGAGTATCAGTGTAGCCGTTCAGTTAGTTCATAATCGCCCTACCTGGAGAAGAAGGTGCTGAAGGAGAAGGCAGCAGTAGTGGAGAAGTAAGCCAGGCATTAAAGACCCGGGAAGAAAGGCAGCAGCTGCGGCTTGTGCTTCTGCTGGATGCCTGCAGCAGCTACCTTTTGCCTCCAGTGGGTGGGGTGGGGGTGGAAGGAAAAGAGAGAGAGAGAGAGAGAGAGAGACGCTGCTGCTGGAGAATTGAATTCACAGGGAGAGCTGTGAATGGCTTGACTGCTACAGAGTGACTTACATCAGGAAAATGTTAGATAGTACTCTGCATTCAAATGTTTGTAATGACTGGAATGAAAATGGAGTGGAAATGTTTTGATATTTTGTAATAATTGCACTAACTTTAATAATTTTGTTACAATAAACATTTTATTATGATTAAGCATTTATGATTTTGTTATAATTACATACACACATACACATATAATTGAATTTATAAAAAATTGTAAAAAAATTATATTAAATATATTATCTTTTTAAAAAAATCATATTAGTGGGCTTTGGGATTTAAAATTATAAGTTTGGTAGTCTCTGAGGTCCAAAAGGTTGGCGACCCCTGCTATAAAGCAATATAGGGAGCAGTATATAAATCTAAATACTATTGCTATCTTCTGACCCTTTTGCTCCAACCACTATGCAATTTCAGGCTATGCTGTCTCTTATTTGGCCCTTTCCAAGACCCTTTGCTCATCTCCCAGGATCTTTCCCTCTGAGCCCTCTCTACCAACTAACATATTGGAAATTGTAACTTAACAAGTTTCTTAAGAGAAAATTGCTATAGAACAAAAAATAACTCCATAGTTTAGTTTCTAAATCTGAAATACAGTATCTTAAAACATGTAGGATTAGCATGGAACATGTTTGATTGTCAAGGCAATTGATTGTGTTTGTTTGCGAGGGGCAACTGGGTTGGTTTATTGGTTGGTTGGTTGTCAAGGTTTGTCATTGGGTGCTTGCCAAAACCCACCTGTTGACATTCTAAAAATGTGGTCCTATGTTGCATATATATTTCTCATACTGTTCAGTTGCTAGTTCTGGTTAAGAGAGCAGTAAATGAGGAAAGGGAAAAGGAAAACAAACTTCTTGCTATCTACCCTTTTCTTCAGGCTGCTTACCAAACTAGGCTCAAAAGAGAGGCAAAGCAACGGAGAGGTCACAACCAGGAAACGCCCAGTGATACAGCTATTCATCTACCATTTCACACACTACAGCTATCTCTTCAGATAAGACAAACTACTTTAGAGTACAAAACACACACAAGATCGTA
The DNA here is from genome assembly GCF_049901715.1 of Pseudonaja textilis. Lineage (NCBI taxonomy): Eukaryota > Metazoa > Chordata > Lepidosauria > Squamata > Elapidae > Pseudonaja > Pseudonaja textilis. The sequence goes on along the minus strand of NC_142008.1, from coordinate 36,968,913 downwards.
TAGGATAAGAACTCCAAACTTCTCAGCTAGCTTGAAAGCCACCAGATTGAGGCAGGCTATTCTAAAATGTGACCTTCCTTGCCATATAACCTTTAAGGAACTTTTTCCTTGAAGCACGGAAATCATTGGGAACCAATATTAAGCTCCTCTTTATTCATTAGTTTTACTTAGTTGCTGCTCTCTCTTCAGTTAAATGCACAGGGTAATTAATTTGAAGAGCAATAGCAATATTGAGATACAGAATGTTTCAGTGAACACTTTACTATGAATGGGTGTCTAATTGCCCCAGTGCCTTCACCCATAAAATGATTGTCAATAAAAGCAATTAGATGTGCCTTACAGAATGTGTTTTCTTTGTACTCCCAATGTATGCAATGCACCCCTCTAGTGCTCTCTTTTAGCTTGGAATAAGTATTAACTGACTCTTCTTATTGTGCTATCAGAATTCTACTTCCCTAGTCAGGTAATTAAATAGTAAAACACTAATACTTCCTCCCCAAGAAAGCACCAAAGGATTTCATTAGTTAATTTATGAATCATGACTATATATCCTTTGCAAAGATATTTGAAGACTGTATTGTAGAATAAAAACAAAAAGCAAATGAATACAGATCAGTGAAAGATCTGCAGCAAAATGGTATGTCGTCTGTTTTTAGAAATGCGAAGAAATAATTTCACTGAATGGCTCCCTTAAAGTAGGAATTCCGTAGGTCTCTTCTTCTCTTCCTCAAGTTATGAATTCCTTCAAACTAATTTGTCAGATGTATACTTAAGAGCTTTACTGGCATCCCAAAGAAAAATGTTTGAGATACTAACATGTTTTTACTAAATGCTTCTATTCTGCATCCAGGGGAAAAAAATTTCAAAATTACACTCCTGCACTGGGCTATTTTATCTGTTACATCATTGGATACAGCTCCATTTGGTTTTGTTAGCTTTTGAAAGTTAAGTATAATATCCCATTTGCTATTCACATCCTTCCATTTAAAAGTAATCATCCAGTATAAAAGTATTTTGTTTCTTTTACTTTCCATTATAATCAATGCCAAATTTACTGCCAGTGTTACTGACTTTCTTTAATACTACTAGTAGTAAGCAAAAAATATAGTGATCTATAGCTAGAGATCAGGTTTCATTTGAGAGCCAATTGTTATAGTGGCTAGGATAGCAGATTAAAAACTGGGAGACTGTGAATTTTAATCCTCCCTAGGTACCAAGCCAGCTGAGTGTCCTTGGACCAGTCACTTTTTCTCAACCCTAGGAAGGTTTGCAATAGCAAACCACTTCTGAAAATCCTTGCTAAGAAAACTGCAGAGACTTGCCTGGCAGTATCTGAGAATTGGACACAACTGAATGGAAGAAAAACAGGTTATTTTAAATACTGTTCAAAACAATGATATACAAACCACAGTATTCTTAGTTAATGTATATTATATTGTATTCATATTGCACTGTTTTGCTGAGAGCTTGAGATGGTATCCCTTAATTTTAATACCATAACAACATATGGTAGTAAGCTAAGTGGATTGAGTGAGATTGGCCATGAATTAGCCAGTGAGCTTCATTAGAAATTTGCCTGCATTTTCTTGAGCAAAGCCAACACCCCAGCCACGATTCTGTAGTAGCCATAGTAGCAAACATTAAGTGTTCTGTAATTTCAAAGTGGAAAAAATATAACAGCATATAATCACTTTTCAGCTTTTGCCCTATTTCTAGCAAGTCAAGGCATTCTATTTCTATTGAAGGGAGTGACTACTTAGATACTCCCCAATCTTTTAGGATGCGAAGCACTTCAATAGCTCTGAACTTTCCCTTCATAGAAAATTCTAGTATACAAGCAGATGCACACAAACATTATGAAAGACACCAGGACAGATGTGAACAGTAGTGATTTTATTTTTCTTCCTTTGCATTGAATAAAGGTGCCTTAACTAATCCTTTGAAAATTTAGCATTTATATTCATATGGCTATATCATGAAGAACAGTAATAAGCCTGACTAATATTATATAATCTAGGCAGCACAAAAAAGGTTTTCCAAATCCAAAAAATCCAAGTTTACCAATTCCATCTGATGTTGTAGCAACACATGTACCATTAAATTAACATATACCTGCTAATAAATCTGACAGATTACTAAAGCCAACTGCACAGGCAGCAGCCAAAGAAAATATAGCACCTTGGATATTAGTAAGATTTATTACTAAATTTATATTCAGAGTTTTAGAGTTCAAACAATGAGTATTGAATAACTATTATTTCAACATGTTTGTTTTCAAACTAAACATTTCCATTTTGGTATTAATAAATCAAGAATATTCATTAGTAGAAATAAATCCAATAATTCCAAGGATTTGGTCTTAATACATCTGTAGAAAAACAAGTAGAAAGAGCATCTGAGGCATGTGCTACATATTAAGAAATTCCATGGGTGGTGGTCTTAATGGGATTTTTCCCAAAACGAATTTGGTTGCTTCAAACTGTTTTAATTCTTCTGTAGACAGTTGAAACTGGGGGGTAAATAATTCTTCTGAAGAGCCAAAAGTTGGAATTGCTGGGGATGTTCCTGTAATATTGCTTGCAAGAGAATGTGCTGATTCTCCAAAGAGTGTATATGTAGAACTGAAAGCAGGAGGTGCAATTGCTTTTCTAAATACTGTAGCAGATGTGGTGTCTGGTGAAAAATTTGCAGAAAAGGGTTTTCCAAATCCAGAAAATGTAGGTGTTCCAATTCCATCCGATGTTGTAGCCATATTAAATGAAAAGGAACTTCCTGAAGAATCTGGCATACTAAAGCCAAATGTAGAAGGAGCAGCTGAAAGAAGTACAGCACCTTGGACATCAGTAAGGCTTCCAGATGATACAGCAGCAGATTCAGGAGATTTGAAAGAAAAGTTCTGAACACTATTCCATGTATCTGTAGGAAAGCCTGCAGTTATAGCATACAGAAAAAGTTGTAAGAATAATTGCAATTTAAAGAATACTGCACTAAAGGGGAAACTAAGATAATCAAAATGAAGCATGTGGTAAAATGGATCAACCAAAACAAATTCCTTACTTGATGTTCTAGAAGGCAGTGTCTGCTGTCGTTCAAACCCAAATGGAGGAGATTGGTGACTAGTCACATTCTTCAATTCCTTAAAAACAAGCATAAGTTCTATATTTCACATTTTGTTTTATGGCTTCAGATTAAATATTTTGAAATGCACATACATACTGGTATTACTTAACAGTTGGGTACTTAATGACTGTTCAAAGTTACGATGGACCCCAAAAGTTGCAACTTAAACTTGACTTTATGACTGCAACCCCTCCCTCTATAGCCATGTGACCACTTTTTAGCTTCTTGGCAACCAGATCCTATAATTCATTGCAGCTTCCAACTGTCATGTGACTGAAATTTTAAGTGTTTTGCTTGTTTCTGACAAAAACTATTCATTAGGGAGTGTGTATTCACCTAACAAGCATATGGTGACCGTCTTAATGACAATGATTTTTGACTAAAACTCTGGGCTCAGTTGTGGTTACTAAGTGAGAATTATATTAAAATCAAATATTTTTATTATCTATTTTTTCCTACTTACATTGTTGTAAAATCTTATTTCACATTTATTTGCTTTAGCAGCAAGTTGCATTTTTTTCTGTCCTGTACTCCAGAGAAACTCTGTTTCTGCTCCTTTATTTTCCAATTTGGCAATTACCATCAAAAAGAAAGCCTGGTTCTTTTATAAATTTGCTGGCAGGGGAAAAGGAACTTTTTCTCAGAAACCTAGGTATGGAAACTCAGTAAGACCTCAGGCTATCCCTGGCTGAAGGTGAGGCAACACTTCACCTTTGAGAACCTGGAAGTCTAGTCCAGTTTCTCATCCTCTAGAGCAACATTTATATGGAGGGAATGTGATGTTCAAGCCTTCATCTACTAGTAAACCTTTGCCTAAGAGCCCAGAGAGGCCTATCTTATCTGATTTGTCCTTTGTAATAGCTCAGAATGAAAACTCAAACAAGTAGTTTATCTGCCTTGGATACAACATGTACAGGTTTGCAGAAAATAAAAACTTGATAGCTTCCATAGGGAATTCTGATTATTTTATTATATTTCTATGCCACTATTTTTCTATAAATTCTCCAAATGCTTTTAAGCAAAATAAATGCTGAAAAGATAAGCTAAAATTTTGCCTACAATTTTTAAATGTGTTTATAAAGGTTATCTAAATAGCAATAGTTAAGTAAACTCAATCCCTCTTATCGCTGAAGCCTTCATCTGTTATTAGCTGATTTAATGCCCCAAATTATTACTGGTTTGAAAAATCAACAAAAATATGAACACAATTTTTTTTAAAATAAATATTTTCCAGTTGTACTCACCATTGCAGTTTTAGTAGTAGGAGTTGCATTCTTCAATTCATGCAATCTACCTTTCCACTGACTAGCTAGTTGCTGGACTGAACTGACCTGAAAAAGGAGGAAAAATTATTCACTACTGCTTCACATTTCAAATAATTTTCAAAAAAGTGCTTCAGCCTTCTATGTTAAACAATATAAACACTTACATAAGCTTGTGTGCTATTGTTTGCTTTACAGATATAATATCCAAGACGTAACTCTTCTGGCAAAAAGTCAGAGAAACCTGTAAGGATAACAATCAAAGACCAGAAAGGGAAATATTTTACCCCCATAATGCAAGGCTAGTAATTATACATACAGATACAATCTGTGGTTAAGAAAGACTCACTGGCAAAATAATTCATTAGGCAAATAAAAATACGACATTCGTTTTGTCTCTTAAGCCCCTATAAAACCAAGTCAAAAATTTTGCCTCATCTTCCAGCAAGTGACCCATTCACAATACTTGCTGTCTTCTGGTGTTAATTTTTTTCCTCTAAAAAGTGTGGTCAATCAATTGCAAACTCTAGATCTGAAATGCCTACTTGAGATGTGGATATCACAGATACGATTGTCTCCTATATCTGATCCCATATTAGAATAAAGGTGCCTTTTGTCCTGATTTTTAAATATATCTTATAGTGACAGATCTCTATATTCACCAGACAATAGTAATTTTAAGGAAAATAAACTATCGACCTCATATGCTTTCCATTTTCTCCTGTGAATAGCTCCCAAGTTATCTAGCCTTCAATGAAGCATAGGAGTCTAGCAACAAAGTGTGTGTGTGTGTGTGTGTCTGTGTGGGCACTGTCCAGAAATAAGAGACATTTGCAGAGAATTAGGAGATATGGGGATGTAGATCTTTTAGATTTGAAATATTCTCCATTGCAAACAGAACTGTTCTGTCCCATATAAGGCCTTTTAAAAGTTGGTCAAGGAATTTTGTCTGGCGGAGTCCAGGAGAAGACCTATTTCTACTGTGGCTCTTGCCATCTGGAACAAGGGTGTCCAATCTTGGCAACTTTAAGACTTGTGGACTTCAAATCCAAGAGTTCCTTAGCCAGCAAAGATCCATCCCCCACTCTCTCAGCCTTCCAACAAGACCTTAAAACCTGGCTGATTAGCCTGGGGCCTGGATGTGGGTATTCCTTACTGAAAGTGGTGATTGGATTAAATTCTTTTTAACCCACTCCAATGTATATTTCTGCCATCTTAGCTAATTCTTAATGTAATGTTATACTTACTGTTTTAATATTTTATTACACTGTTTTATTATATTGTAAGCTAACCAGTTGACTTATTGCAAGATGGGCAGCAAATAAATTGAATAAAAAAGTAAATAAAAATAAGAAATTTTTCATAGTGCCTTAGTTACACAGATATGTGCAATGTCTCATCCAATGAGACCTGACAATAGAGTAATTTGTACCTGAAATATTAGATTTTTCTTTCATTGGTGAATAGGAAGAAAACATCCATTGTCCAGAAGATTCCCAAATTTCCATGTCTTTCATTATTATTTCACTGAATAAATGATAATGGAAAGTTGTAACCCATACTAAACTGATGTAAAATAAAACCAAGCTAATCTTAAGGGTTCATTGTTTTTAAAAATGGAGACAAATCAAGACTTATTAAGCATAGTAAAAAGCATAGTTAATTTTATGATTTAACCACAATTCTTTTTCTTGCCCAATGCAAAAACAATAAGACTTGATCTAAAATTAGAGAACAAAGTAAGTTGTGATGAGAATGCTGCTCTACTATCAAGAGACCCTACCAGTAGGATAGTGCCTTTGTCTCAAGGGTCTCTAGGTATACCTATAAAATGTCTACAAGTCAGTTTGCATATTCTGTATGCAATTATAATATTCAATGAACTGTATAAACTATTGTAGCAAAGAACTGAAGTTTAGGATTGTTATTTTTAACCACACATTTAAATCTCATAGTAATTAAAGGAAAAATGCCAAGTACCTAAGTTTTTCTTCTTCAGGTTTATTATCGTTATTCACATGTTCACTTGAATCTAATGCAGCAAATCTATTCTGAGAAAAATCTGAGGATATGGGGTCTTTGTTGCTTTTCCACTTAGAAGATTTTGAGTAATTAGATGCCTGCGTGCTAAGAGAATAATGTTGCTGTCCACCCCCTGCTCCTCTTCTGCTGGAGTCTGAATGAAAGAGAACATAATGTATCAAACATCATCTTTGCAGTAAAAAATAATTTGATCTATATCACAGAATTAAGTAACAGAAATGGGCCTACGAAAGATTTGACAGGGTACAAATCCAAAATCTATAGAAAATAACTCAAATGCAGATCCCTAGACCACAAAAAGCATCCATAATATTACAAGCTTTGTACTCTAACATACTTATTTTACAATGTAAATTTAAGATATTTCTATCCACCAGATTACTTCAGAACTGTGACAATCTTTATTCCTGTAATGTGTCCCTTCTGGTGACTGTATCTGTTTAAGGAGGTCTATCAGTCTCCTACCCTGGTCTCATCTTGCCTCTCTCACATTCCAGCCTATCTGAGCTTTTGCTTTTTTCATGTTAATTTGGTGTAAATTCTGATTAAGAGGCCTAATTTCTGCAGCTAGGATGCATGTCAATTCCTGCAAAGTCTGAGGCCTGTGAGAGGCAAACTCCTTTCTTCTTTTACAGCCCGGTTCTAGCCAACACTTTTTTTTAATGTAGTGTTTATTTAACTCCTTTAGTTTAAGCCACCTCTACATGTATGGTTAGATATCCCACCTTTTGGGTAAACCAATCACATATATAAGAGTGTCCATGACTAAGGTATATCAAGTCAGGGGGTTCCAAAACTTAAGAACCAACACACACCACTCAAAGACTAGTATTTACTACTTCATTCTTTCCCTCTTCTACTCCACCTCCACCAAATACTACTTATAAGTCATATTGATAAAGAACAGTATATCTGCTTAGTAGCTGCTTTAGGTACACACATACCTCTCCGAAACCATACACAGCTGCCTCTCTGCTCAATTTTTATAACAATTGCTATGCCAGCATAATGAGAGGCCTTAAAGAAACAGAATAGTAGCACAAGTGCTGGCCATTTTGTAGGTAGTCTGTCCTCATATCTGTGCTAGACTTTAAAATTCTGAGAATTTGCAGAGACCACAATGAGCCAATGAATGGCTAAGAGAAAGTGTGTATAAACTATCATTTAGGCTAAATGGAAACATTCTTTTAACTGTTTAATTTCTATGGCTGTCCAAAAGCCCAACAAACTTTAATAGCATCTCAGCATTTTTGGAACCAGGTGATTTTTCTCAATTGTAATTAATTACACTTTGTTCTGGCAGCTAGAGAACCCTAACCCTAAATAAATGGGATACTCAGGCGGAATGATTTTAATTCTACTTAAAGCAGATCCCTCACATCCTGGACATAAACTGTTTCAATTCCTACCCTCAAAACAATGAGGCACATGTGCTCCACAGGAGAATTGTTTTGAGAGACTGTGCTGAATGCAAGAGTGCACCAAATGCAAGTGGCTTTGTTTTTTTTCAATTTGTGTCCTTTTCATTGTAAAAAAGTTGGTCACCTTAATAACTACAGAACGAGGCTGCATTGCCCATTAACCTTGCTTTTGTAACGAACCTTGTTTTAAACTTATTTATTGGATTTCAATATTGTTGAAGACCGTTTTAACTTTGTTAACTGCTATACAAATTGTTCTTTCGCAAGGAGAGCGGTAAATAAATAAAACTAAGCGTCCTAATTAAAAACAAACATATGGCCATGTTTGATTTCAACCCATCTCTGTCAAAGAGGCTGGGGTGGTGAAGAACAAAATACAAGCAAACTAGTTTAAAAACATTCTGGAAGCCGAGGAGGCTGGAGCGGACCTTCCTCTCCCGAGTGAATCCATTAGGCAGAGTCACCTCACCCCCACCGGGAAGAAAGTCAAGAAACTTAAGCGGCTAACGGGGCACCCAAATCCCCTCCGTACCTGAGCTTTGGTCAAAGGCCTGGCTGCCTCTGCCACCGCGTGGATGTTCATACCAGCATCTATCACCGAAACGGCAGTTGCCCTGTAAATAGTAAGAGCAAACCCAACCAGAATTGTGAGCCATGAAAAGCAATGTCTCAACGCCACCAATACAAGTTTCCCGCTTTGCTTCCACCACCGTATCCGCTCCGCAAAATTTTCTCTAGGGCTACGCAGTATTTATAATACGACTGGGGCGTGCCTGGGCACGCAGCAATTGGGGCGTCTAATGATGACGTAAAGACGACAAGTCTACCCTTGGCGGAAGTAAATGCATTGGCAAATTGCCCTTCAACATCTTAAAAAGTAATTGTCTTTTTTTTAAATCTGATTTTAGATTTCTCCTTACGGTTAATTAAATAAAAAAACAGGCACCCAAATATATAGTAGTAAGAATTCAACGTGCCTCTGAAGGCGACATTCAGCAAGTATAGGTACAGCAGCTGGAAGTCTCCGTATGGGGCTGCTAATACCTATTCCACTTTATTTTATATTTTGATGAAATTAAAAGGATTGGGAAATGGAGAAGAAAGACCTATCTTTTACACAACATGCTCAATCATAAACTGGCCAAACTTTTTATGTGGTGTGTTGAGCAAGCCTAGCAACTAAACTCATGGTAGCTGTTTACAAGGTTTATGATATATCTCTAGACATAGTTGTATATATTTAATTGAATTTGGAAGTTACAAATAAAGGACGAACAATGAATTGTATTGAATGTTGGGGGCAACAAAATGTTTTTGTTATGGTAGAAACATTGTAAGTCTGAAGTCTGAATCTTGGATTGATTTGTGTTCTTCTTTTGAGTGACAAAATTGAAAAACTGATCCATTTTACTCCATGTGGTCATATTTTAATGTTTTTTTTAATTGAGTTGTTTAGCATAAATAAATGTTCTCCTTTTTGTTTTGTTTGTTTATTATTTCAAATTTTAAAGTTTGCACTACTAGTTTCTTTTTCTTACCAAAGCAAGGACATTTAAAAAGTAGTTCAATCTGAAACGAAGTCATGCTAATGTTTCCGTATTTTATTACCTTTATAACATTTGTCCCCATTTATCTTCCTTGGGTGCTCCAAATGATAAATGCACAGTAGTAGATAGGTAATAGTGGATTTTGGCAGCTAAGTTTACCATGAATTTGTAACTGTAAAATGTATATTTCATCACAAGTATTGAAACGCTAGGGGCTTAATTTTCTAAATGTAGACTGTTAAATTATAATTATATGCCAATAGACCCATTCCTCCTCTATTTTCTCCACAACCTGTGAGGTAGATTGGGTTGAGAGAAAGTAACTGGCCCAAAGTCATCTGGCCAGCTTTAAGCTAAGGCTAGACTTGAAACTTGAACTGACAGGCTCCTGCTTTTCAGCTGACTAACTTGGTTAATTTTCAGCTGACAACTTGACTAATTAGCTCTTCCATGCGACTTTTATTTTCAGGAATGCTTTTAGATCCAAATAAAAATACTAGCCAATTATAGTCCTATTAAGCCCCTTATTTTGAACTTTAAAGCAAGATAGTGACAGAGCTTCATTTATGTGGAAAATAGTTGTGGAAAATGGTGCTGTGGGGAAGCCCCCCAAAAAAAGAGAAAAAAAAGAAAAAAGAATGAAATATTTTGGGAAATATTAAAAGGCAGGATAGAATATTTCCCTAAAGGAGAAATGGGGAAAAAAACTCAAGGGAGGCAGAAATCAGCTAAAGAGGCCAGTTTATAGAAATACAGATTTGGTAATCCATTCAGAAAGTCTGGGTCAGGCAGAAGCTTCAGATAAGCAACACAAGCCAAAGGCTGACAAAATTAGCTGACAAACATCTAGGGTTTGCATTTCCCCTTTTGCCTGTAGAGCCAATAACAATCCATACATGACCCCATAGGAATCCTAAAGTATAAAACCTACTCATTCTAAACTCCATTTTGTCAGCTGTCCCAGAATCATGTAGTTAGTGGTTCTGCTTCCTTTCTTTCCAATCAGTCTCCAGATTCCATTTTATTTCCAGTAGCTTTCTCCCACCTTGGAACTGGACCTAGATATTTCTTACAACAGTACTTTATGGTTTGTAGGGTAGGGACTGATACTCACCATTTTTCATTTAGTGTTTTGTCAGGGATATTGTTTGTGGTTGTTGCTTCAACTCTTTGATTATCAATCTGTATTCTGTAAAACTGATACAGTACTATGCTGTGAATTTTGAAATCAAATATTTAAATAATTTGGCATAGGTTATATCTGAATTTATGGTGAAGTAGGAAACTCTCCAAAACAGTAAGAGTAAGCCTCCCCGCCATTGTGTTTTTTAGTAAAGTTATTTTGCCTTCTAGGAAAATGTTTTGTGACTGGCCATGTCCTTCAGGCACATATTTTGGTGCAGGAATCTAATACTGTGTGAATTCACTCATCATGCTAAGCCATAATGTAATCTGCTTTGTTTTGGCTTAGCATATTTATGAACTTAATGATGTGAAACCCAAGTGTGTAGCATATGTGAGATTGTTTTACTTTCATAAAGTATGGCAGGTAGGTACTTTATGAAAGTAAAATGTAAGATTGTTTTACTTTCTTAGTATGGAAGGTAGCTCTCCAATGGTGGGATTCAAATTTTTTTACTATGGGTTCTGTGGGCGTGGCTTGGGGAAGAGTACTGTAAAATCTCCAGTCAGAGATGGTATTTGCCGGTTCTTTGAACTACTCAAAATTTCTGCTACTGGTTCTCCAGAACTGGTCAGAACCTGCTGAATACCACCTCTGTAGGTCTCCAAGATCAAGGATCAGATGCAGGATATAAAGAGATTCCTACATCAAAATCTTGCCAAAATAATCTCCATAGTGCATTCTGCATGTTGATTCAAAAATTATGTCAGTGGTATAGATTTTGGAATCTGCTCATATCACAAACTGGTTCTTGGCACGCTTAGAAAAAGCTCTAGCCAAAACAGTGGCTTCAACTATTAACATATGTCACATCTTGTACTATTTAACAATTTTCTATGTGTATGGGACACAGTTAAGAAAAGTACAGGATTTGAAGCAATAGTACATAATATATATATTTTTAACTTCACTTTATTGCCTGACTCCAGGGCGATTTCTGGATGGCTCATAGTACAACAAACAAAGAAACAAAACAAAGCAAACAATAAAAACAGACCCAGATTAGAAAAGAAAAAAGATGGTGAATCCATCAGACCATAGCACCAACATCTGGTGGAAAGGGAACATTTCAGCCACCTGTGGTTAAAGCCAGAAGAAACAGCCAGACCTTTAAAGCTCTCTAAAATACCATTGGGATATTATTTAATGGATAAAGATTGCTTGGATCATTGATATGACAAACAGTAAATAAAAACAACACATTTTTAGGAACAAATATTTAATAAAATTAACTGACCACAAAAGCCTCATTTAGGTATTTATTTCACTTTCAAAATTCTGATACATAACAAAATTATTCAATATACAAGATTTTTTAATAGATGCCCAGGACACAAAAACTTATCAAGAAAACTTTTTACACATAATGTTCATAAACAATGAACATTACAATGAATGAACATTCACAATGAAACAAATCTATCACATTCTGCCCAGACAAATAACATGGAGAAAGGTAAACCTATGGAAAACAATAGAGCTTGCATTAGTTTACATTGTTTTTATGAAATTGTACCTGTTTCATAAAAGAAATAAAGGAACAATTTTGTTAATGACCTGGATTAAATTCCCTATTATATCTATTAATATTTTTTAATTTTTGGACAATCTATTAATTGGAAAAAATGCTCCTCAATTTGCTTAATAATTTATTTTTAAACCCAACTTAAAAGAATTAAATCCAATTAAAATATTAAATCCAACTTAAAAGTGATGTTAGAATATTAAATTTGTATCCCTCTTTGCAAGCGTACAGAGTTGTTTTAAGTACTGTTCAGATTTTCATGACAAGCCAATTCTAAGAAGACACACAAATATATACCTTGATCAATATACCTTTCAATCTAGAAGCACTTTCAGTCCCTTTTAACTGCAAAAATATATTGAAAAAAATTAGGAAAGCAACGTATGCTTATATCCCAAAAAGTTGTATACGTGTTATCATTCAACTTTCTCATATGCAAGTTCATAAATGAGTACTTTTAAAGTACATAAACATTATAGTTTTGAAACCTTACTGCAGTCTTATTATTTGAGATGTAAGAAATGATTATGAATTTTTATAAAAAGCTTGAAGAAAGGAAATCATATCAAAACAATGCAGATTTTAAGTACTGTAGCATAGATTTCAATTCATAAAAAACAAAAATAAAATGGATTGCAGTTCAGGACAAAACTTTAAAAACAGAATTTGCAAAAAACATGAAATTTTCCACTGTAGTATCCTATCTACAGGTGAGCTGTAAGCCATAATCATCTCAATTATGACAAATCATGGCTTGAACTATCTTGCTTTGCGTGTAATAAGTCTATCATATATTAGTCTCACCTTTTACTGAAATAAATGAATTTTTGCACGATATTCTAATTTTTTTGAGTTTCACCTGTACATCCACTTGCAAATAAAATAAATTTACCATATTATCTTGTTTATACTTGTAATATTTCAAAAAGTAGATGCACTTACCAAAATCAGCTCCTAGATGCATGTTTGAAAGAATATAATGGAACTACACTCGAATGAATAAAGCTTTGTACAGATAGAATTAAGAATGTCTGTTCAAGAAATTATTTGCCTCTTCCTTGGTACCACTTTAGTTATATGATACAAGTATTTAAAGATAGAATGCTCATGTACAATAACAGTACTTTGTTATTGCACTAAGTACAGAGAGAAGATTAATAGTACTGGAATTAATTTAACTATTTCAATTATTGGAAACAAAATTACAGAACTTGAATTCTGTAATAAGGTGGCACCCTGAACACTAGTTTGAGCAACATATAGCTTAATATTTTGTTTTGGGAGTTTTCTACTTGAAGAATGCCAGTGCTTTTAATGAAAAATGAAGATTAATGAAGAGATTATTCTTGAAATAATTTGCAATGCATATTAGTCAGTTGGGGTTTTTTTTTTTTTGAAAAAAATTATTGGTTGGGCATCTTGAGAAATTTTCATTTTCCTTCACTCCTCATTTGGAGAAACTGAAATAATTCCAATGCATAGAAAGGGCCCTAAAGAACAGTAGTCAAATAAGAAAACTCAAATTATATGAACAGTTGAAATAAGAATGAAAAGCACACTCCAATTTCCCCCATATTATATACTGGCAAGACACAACTAAAAGGTAGAACAAAACAAATAGCAATTTCTTTCAGGAGTACTTTTTGATAATACTAAAGTATTTAAGTTTCTAATGTCTCCTCATTTGCTCCACAAGTATCCACTACACAAATTAAACAGCTGGTTACTGGAAAAGCACGAACCTTAGAGTTTGCTGTCCATTTGTCAATTTCAGTGTTATATTCAAGGATGTGCCCCAAGCGACCCACACCCTGAAATCCAGCTAGAACATAAATTGTGGAACCCACAGCAGCACATTTTACCGTTACACCTTTCCATGACATTGGGGAAACCATCTTCCATTCATTCAGTTTAATGTCATAGTATTCCACACTGTCTAAGCCACCTTTATAAGGAAGAAAATAATTATTAAGCTAATATAACTTTGTCATTATCATTTTAGGATTAAAACTTTTTCCAAGAAATTTAAAATATTGTACCAATATAATAAATTAGATGTTAATTGAATGGTATAAAGACACATTTACATCTACTACAGAAATAGGTAAAAATATATAAGTCCTACAGAAGAAAAATAACTTTCAAATTATATGGTATAATTATTTAATATCCTGAATATATCTTCAGAGTTTAATAAAACTTACTTATAAGACATGGGAGTATATAACCGTAAAATCTTAAATGTTTAATATTGTACAGGAACCACATTTAAAAATTCTATTTAAAATTAAGAAAAAAGAATATTGATAGTTTTATTCCTGAGCTATGCTTCATCATGAATACAAAACTTCCATAAGTAGTGAGGATGTAATAAAATTGAATCATAAAGCCACAAAATTAATTGAAATTGTAGTATCTACCTAAATTGTACTAACTTAGCTTGTTAACTAAGTTCCACAAATTTTATCATTTTTACTTCCAGATATATATGTATAGAACTGAAACATAAAAGACTATTTACAGAATATATTGGGGATATAAAGTTACATTTAGAAAATGAGTACCACAAGACCGGCAAATTAATGAACATGTATTATATTTATATAAGAAAGGTTAGAAATATTAAAATTAAAACTATATTTTGTTAATTTATTAGGAATATTATCAGAATATGGCTACAGATATTTATAAGGAAATAGTTTAATCACTCTTGTGTACCTAGCATCTGTGTTTTATTTATATGACATTTTAACCTATCATTAATATGAAAAAACTCCTGGATAAAGAGCATTTAATAATTCCTGTTTATGGAAAATTAGGATGAGCTTAGTTTTAGGGAAGTACTTTCTGTTGAATTAAAGCCTTCTGGTGCTGAACAATTTATATCAATCTACTTGAAATACTGTGATAGCTATTTAAAGCCTATAGTGCAAGCATTGAGAAGGTTGATGTCTTTATCTTTCAGAAAGCAGAACTTAGGGTTTTATTTATTTTAATACTGCAACAGTCCATAGAGCCCCATGACAGTTAGGTAGAATAAATTATTAATACATACCTAAGCTATTTTGCCCCCCTACAGCAAATATTTTATCTTTCACAACTACCAAACCATGGTTCTTTCGAGCTTCAAGCATTGGACATAGCTCAGTCCACCTGCAAATATTTAAAATGCACAATTTCAACCATATTTTTCTTTACATTAAATGTGATCAAGACTTAATGAGAAATGTTATAATTAGCTGTTAGTTCTCTTATTTCAGTAAAGCCTGGCAGATGGAGTGTGGCTCTTGGGTGTCTCTTTTACATTTTTCTCTCCAAATAAGAAAGTAGTTTCAGTGTTTTGAAGGGCGAGCTGTATAACTTAGAAATCAAACTTTTCTACCATTTCACAGTGTGGAGAAACCTATTCCTGATACACGCTTTTGACAGGGAATAAAGTCAATACTTACGTTTCCTTTGCTGGATCATAAACTTCGCAGGAGCTCAAGACTCTTCCAGAAACATTGTTCCCTAAACTTCCTCCGCACACATAAATAAGGCCATTTGCTTCTACCATCCCATGACTGCATCGCTGAGTCAGCATACTGGGCTTTGTGTGCCAGCTTTCTGTTCTTGTATCATAGCATTCAAATAAATATAAAGCAGAATTTCCTTTAAACAAAAAATACAGTCACTTAGACAATCTGAGACCACCTGCTTGTTAAGGTAATGTTCTTAGGCAAATAACATAGACAATAAACTCTCAGTAGTGGCCCAGATTTCGACACACCATTTTCAGGGAAATGCTAACTTGGCATCTCCTTCTCAATTTCTCAACACCAAATCAGATTATTTGTATTGAGGACAACATCTGATTAATGAAAGAAAAAAAGCACTGTTTTTATTGCAAATCTCAGTAGAAGCACAGAGAAAACAAAGGAGAAAATGTTTGTGTGTCCCCCTTTAATGTGAATAAAATCTAAGAATATTTTTGCCATGCTAGCAGTGAGAAAACTTGAAATATGCATGCTCTCCCTTCAGTGACTCAAGGGACATTAAAAAATGGCTCTCCAATGGAAAGGCCAGTGAAAAAATGGCTGTAATTACATGCTGCTCCTAAAGCAAAAGGCCAGGAAAGAGGTTAAACGGATTATTTGACAGCACTAACATAATGCTACTGGGTTATATGGCTAATATTGTGGTTGTACTGGATATGTGTCTTGTGACAGATACAGGCTTATTTATTACCATGAGTAATGAGAAAAGAATTTAAATCCAAAGAATGTTTTTGTATTTGGATAGATAAAACATCTACAAGGAATACTTCTAAAAATATAATCAAGAAAATTATCAAAAAGCTTTGCAAAAAAAGAGCTGCATTTTATATGTTTATCAACACATTAATAAAACCAATGACAGTCTTATTCAAGTCCAATGAGCTAAGGCTCAATGTGCTAAGTGAAAATTATTTCCATACAAATATGTATGTATGCACAGCTGTGTGAAAAAGTTCTGCATACTTTACGGTTTATGACATTTTTTGGATAGGCCATTGATTTTATGATATTTTATGCTAACTACTATGCAAATATTGTTATATTTAAATAAATACTAGTGGTTTTTAAGAGAAAAGCAGAAACTGTTTGCAATTTGGTGGTGTTTGGATGGGGATTATGAATTTTCTTGCATGCTTACAATGACTATGAAAACAGATTAACTGATGCATACACAGTGGCATACATGTTGCAATTACTAAGGCCGATGCTAGTGTTTCGTTAACATTTTTATTGTTTGTGGCCCTGAAAAGGACTGTTTAGGTAACCAAACAAGGTTTCTAATATGAAATTGGCCAGCTTTATTGCTTATCACCAGGTGGCATCACTTCTGCATACAGTGTACAGTATACCAAATGGACCAACAAACAGTGGGCCAAGGTCATCTTCAGTGACGAGAGCAATTTCTACTTGACTGGGAATCAGTGCAATAAGCATGTCAGAAGATTTCCAGATGAAGAATTTAGGCCGTACTGCCAGAATCTATCTGTGAAGCATCCATTGCACATGATGATCTGGGGCTGTATAGCTGCTTCTGGTATTGGTCGGATACAAATCGTGCAGGCAATCATGAATTCCAAGCAGTATGTTGAAGCGTGGAAAAGACCATGCTTCCTTCAGTTCAGCAACTTGTAGGGAAGGACATTTTTTAATTCCAGGATGACAACGTTCCTTATCATCGAGCCAAGTCCATCCAGCAGTGGATGAAGAAGCATGGTGTTCAACTCCTGGACTGGCCAGCTCAGAGCCCAGTTTTGAACCCAATTGAGAACTTGTGGGCCAAGATTGGTTATGAAATAAGCAAGAAGCATCCGAAGACCAAGCAGGAGCTGACTGAATCCATTATTGCAGCCTGGCACCACATTGTCACCAAAGATCACATGCAAAGGTTTATACAGTTTATGTTGAAGCGATGCCGCCTGGTGATAAGCAATAAAGGCTGGTCAATCTCATATTTGTAACCATGTTTAGTTACCTAACTGGTCCTTTTCAGGGCCACAAACAACAAAAACGTTAACAAAACACTAGCATCGGCCTTAGTAATTGCATCCCATATGCCACCGTGTATGCATCAGTTAATCTGTTTTCATAGTCATTGTAAGCATGCAAGAAAATTCACAATCCCCATCCAAACACCACCAAATTGCAAAAAGTTTATGCTTTTCACTTAAAAACCACCAGTATCTATTTAAATATAACAATATTTGCATAGCAGTTAGCATAAAATATCATAAAATCAATAGTCTATTCAAAAAAAGTCATAAACTGTAAACCATAAAGCGTGCAGGACTTTTTCACACAGATGTATGTATGTATGTATGTATGTATGTATGTATAGAAAATAATCCAAGCTGTAAAACCTTCCATTCTATTAGGGGAAATATAGTTTAACTAATGCATGTAATATTACTGTGCTATCATGTGGATTCAAAATTGGCATAATAGTGTTTACTATAACCTAGTTCTTTTAAAAGAAATATTTTGCAACAATATAGTACCAAATGTAGCATTTAATGTTCCCACAGCCATGTCCATAAATGTGTCTTACCTACTTCTGAACCGCCAGATGTGTAAATTTTACCCTCTGCTGCACATGCTGCAAGGCTATCACGAGGAGTTGGAGGACCCAGTTTGGAGTACCAGCTGTCTTTAACCACATTGTAGCAATCCATTCGTTTTATGGGGAAAAGCTGGGAACCACCCAAAATATAAACTACATTATCCCAGAACACAGAAGCTGCATCCCTCCGCTTTTCAAAGGGACATCGGATGTCTGTCCAGCTGTAATCCTGCATAAAAATAAACCAAAGTATTATAGAATATTTTCAGCCATGTCCTTCTTAACAAAAAGAAGTCTTCAGTTTTAGAATCATTAATATTTTATTTTTATTCCATTTTTTGTCAAGAGTTTGAGAATAACATGAATAACATTTGTATTATCCTCAGAACATGATATATTAAGGTGAGAAACCACAAAGGAGCCTGGAATTTTGCTTGTAAGTCAACTGTAGTTGTTAAATGGGTGATCATGTGAACTCATCTGATTTTATGACTGCTTTTACGATGGCTATGAAATGAAACATGGATGTTAATAAATCATGTGAACTATGTCAGACCCATGCCCCTGACAGTAATGTTATATATTTAAAAAATGTTAAATTGCTGAAGCAACCTCAAAATAGAGGTGCACTCTAGAAACTTTAATCTTCCAATGCCTCATTCTTTAGGACCCTGTTTTTCCTATTTTAGAAAAAACAAAATGTGGCTTTTTGTGTGTGACATATCAAACATGTAAAAAAAAAAATTATATTAACAGCAAACACCTGCAATTTAAGTACACTCCTCAGCTTTTCGCTCTTTGGTGTACAAACCAGGTTTTGCTTGAAATAAAAATAAAATAACCGTAGCATAGACCAAAGTCACAAAATGCAGGCATATAAGATTACATATTAAGTAAACATATACTTTTATATAGTACATCTAATCCATACAAACAATGGAAGATCAAAATTACCTTGGGATTGAAGTATCGACATGACTGGGGCTGTGATCCTCCAAACAAGGCAATACGGTACTCATGCTTTTTCCTTCTTGGACGAGTCCCATCCACCAATTCTTCTCTGTCTTCTGGAGAAAGGAGATGGTATCTCATTCCACCTAAAGAAAAAAAACTGGTTTTGGGCAGTTTTTTTATTTGCAACATAAAGCGGCATAAGTAGGTACACTTTTGTACAAGGGGTCATCAAGTAAAAGAGGGCATCAGTTTCTTCCTTCTGTGAAGCACTTATTTCCTCACCCTTGCATGTTCACACACATAATTAAACAGCAATTTTAATTTATGAAGACCTCTCAGAAAGCAAGGCCATAACTGTTTTTCTTTCTTTCCACTCATTCTGCTAAAGCTGAAGTTTCACCACTATCCAATTACTACTATTTTGAGAGCACCAAAGTACCAGACCACCTTGTCTTGAAAGGAAAGGAGGGGTACTGGCTGAACGACAGGATATTGCCAAACACATGGATCTAACTCTTGTACTTGGACATTCTATGGAGAGAATTTCACAAGCAAAACACTCATTACAAAAAGGGAAGTCTAAGGATTAAGGCAGCATTTTGGATTGCCTAATCCCAAGTAGTTCAAGAAGATAATCTCAAATTGTACCTAAAAATAAACTGAAAGACAGTGAGGAACTTTAACACTGCTGAGATACATTTATCATAGTGAATCAACAATATAGCTTTTTTATCTAAACCTGCTGGCTCCTGAAAGATTTAAAGGCAGATCAACGTATAATTCATTGAATTTGTCTAACCTGTACTGAACAAAACTATAACTAAATCATTTCAATTGCACAATTGGCATTTTAAAATGTGTAACATGCTTTGTGCAGATAGCCCTGAACAAAACAGAAAACTCCATTAAGTAGAATGTCAAAGGAACTATAAAAAACATCACAGCAATGACTGTTACTTGTTTTATGATTAGAATTTATCAGTGTACCCCAAATCATCCTTGTCCAAGCAGGTGTGGAACTTCTTAAAAAAGGTGTTTGAAATCCAAAGAGAGTATGGCCTGTGAAATAACATTTCCCTGAAAGAAGGACTGAAGTTTAAGAATATTTTTCTTGGAAGGATAGAGCTAGAATGTAAAAGACATTTGGTTTCTTGCCCACTCAGTCCCAAAGGATAAAATTAGCTCTTTTCAAGGGGTTATTTTTGAAGGGTTATATGATGAAATAGGCAGCTCATAGAGGAAATCAATATTAGGATGTCGAAAAGACATTTTGATGATAAACTTACTTATAACCATTTTGAGACACTCTGGGTTGTCTTGTATAAGTGGCTCTGCCTGTACAGTTTTACTAAGGAAATTCTTTGAAATTAAAGGAAACCTGACTTTAGCAAGGATATCAACCATGTAGGGCTGGCGGTTTGGCTCATCATATTTTAACCAACGAACAGCAGCATCATAAACCTGGAAATTAGGAAAAAATATTTAACTAGACACATATACATAGAAGTCTATTTTAGAAATGGCAAAGAAAATATTATTTAAAATAAAAAACTCTAAAGCTCCAGTTCAAACGGACGTTTAGCAGAGGATACTATTATCTGAGACATTTTTTCATCTCTCACCACTTGTCAATCTCAATTACGAGTTCTTTTTTTCATTCAAAATTGGTAAAGAAACTTAGAAACCAAACATTGATATTAATAAATAGCTGTTCTGCATTAACTGCTAACATTAAGAAATTTCCTTATGGACTTTAGAACTGTGCATCAACTAGGCCTGAATGGAACTGTGTATCAACTAGGACCTGGATCCTACCAGCATAACAACCAGTTCGGTGAGCATGCACTTTGCATGCATGTGCACACAGTACTTGCAAAACAGCTTTTCCTGCAAGCAATCACCATCTCCTGCTGTAAGGTAAGGTAAGAATTAAGGACAGCCTAGAGCGCGGGCGGATGGATGGGCCCAACTGAAGAAAAGATGATCTTCAGAGAGAACCAATTTGATGTCAGCTGCTCTTTGGAGCTACTGGTTCTATAGAACTGGGCCGAACTGGTAGAATCCCACCCCTGGACCTGAAGGAAGAACTAGATGCAGAAAGTAAAGGCCAAAGTGATCCCAGTGATAATAGAAGTACTTGCAGCATGGCTTCAACAGACCCCAGGAATGGCATCAGAGCTCTTTGTCCAGAAGAGTGCATGCTGGGAACATCTAAGATACTGTGCAGGTAGAAGACCTGAGATTGAGGAAGACATGTTTTAAAAAAAGTTTTGTTTTTAAATTACCTGATCTTCAGCTCTTACAGTCAGAGTGTCTTGATTGAGGAGATGTGTCACACGTTTAACATCTAACTGCTGAAACTCATCAGTCTTGTACACCTCTGTGAAGTGCTGATAAATATAATCATCCGCAGTGGCCTTCAGTTCTGGGCAGTCAAGGCACTCTGCTAATACACTTATACCTAGTGCAAGATGGAGAAAAGAAGTGGTTAGCTTAGTGACATATATAAAGCACACATTATTTTTGTACCTTTGAGTCACTGATGCTTATCGACAAGTCCCTGCAGTTTTCTTGAAAAGACTGCACAAGTGATTTGCCAATGCTTGATTCCTAGGTTGAGAGAAAATGACTGTCCCAAAATCACCCATCTGGCTTTTTACTAGAACTCAGTCTCCTAATTTCTAGTTTTTAACCACTACACTAAATGGATTCTCAAAAAGCAAATATAAGCAGATATAAGCCTCAATGTTTTGAAATATGCACATTATTTTCAAATCTTAACAAAATTATATATTATAAAAATTATTTCAAAAATATAATACACAATGGACAAAGTTCTTCATTCCAAACTTTGGAAATCTTGTAATATCTTTAACAGGAGGGAGATGCCTTACCAAGACAATTTGTAGCATCCACTTGCTCTTTTAAAAACTCTACACACATTTTTTTCACAGGTTCAATTTGATATTGATTTGCTGCATCCAACAATGATTGGACATTGTTGCTGTTCACAGAAATTCTGTAAAAAATGCTTACACAAGTAAACATTTTAACAAATATACATATAAACTGACACATACTTATCTATAATAAAATCTATAAATAGCATTTAGTTTAGTTTACTTTATTGTCATTGCAGCTTGTACAAGGAAATCAAACATCATCTTCAGTGCACATCATGACCATGAAAATAAACACAAACACACATCCTTCACACTCCACACATTGAACCGAAAACCATCAACACTGCACTATACAGTAGAATTCAAAAGAGCTACTGCCGGGGATAGAAGCTGTTTTTCAGCCTATTTGTGCTTGTTTTTTATTATTCTGTACTGTCTGCCAGATGGTAATAGTTCAAAAAAAGGGTGCCCAGGATGAGATGAATCTTTGAGAATGTTTTCAACTTTCTTAAGGCAGCGGGAGCTATAAAGCTCTTCCAAAGAGGGGAGAAGGCAACCAATGATCTTCTGGGCAATGACGTTAACTCTCTGGAATGCTTTCCTATCTGCCACTGTGCAATTGGCAAACCATACAGAGGTGCAGTAAGTTAAGATATTCTCTATGGTGCAGCGGTAGAAGGTCACCCAACAGTTTTTTAGTTATTGTCTCCACACCATGAAAGCAATCAGTCCACATCATCTCAGTAGGCAGACTCATCTCCCCTGGAGATAAGTCTCACTACTGTTGTATCATCTGCAAATTTAGTAATAGTATTAGTGTGAGTGGGAATGCAGTCATGCACATAAAGAGTATAGAGTAAGGGACTCAACATGCAACCCTGTTTAAAAGGCATATTTGAGAAGATTTTCTTAACAATTAAAAAATGTAGAAATACAGACAACTATAACATTTGCTTATAAAATTAATGTGAATATTTCTTGCAACATTTAAAATAACATTCTGTACTAGATATATACTAATATTTTGTACTTGAATGGCCAATTTAATCACATGAATGAAGTTTTCTAGATTTGTATTTGTAGGTGGCTAGCAATAGTGAATATTGTGATATACTTACCTTGCGGTATAAGCAAATTCCACAAGCTGTTCAATTATATCTGGCTCAGCATCCTTTAATTCAACTTCAAATGACTTTGATTCAATCATATTTGCTGTAATTAGATAATATAAAGAGTTTTAAAAAAAACCTTGCAGAGCTACTATGATATGTGAAAGGGCAAACCTGTTTCTTTGGGGAGCTCTTTTCAGATGCAGTTCTGGAACACTCATTATATCCTCTTTTAGGTACTTCCAGTTGCGATTGTCACTCACAAACACTATTTACCAGTAAGCCACATCTATCACATTTACAGATACCAAGAATTATGGCTCAGAGGACTAAGTAGCAGTACTGTATCAGATCCACAATCCCTGTTGTGATTACATTTGTTTTGGGGCTGGAAGGGAAGCTGACCACAAGTGAGAAGGGATGTATCAAAGTTTATTCTCCATTTCTCAGCTTAGGACATTTATGAGAACATTGTGTACTATAATAGTTTAGCAACAGCAGCAAAGCTGATGACACTGAGCAAAGCAGAAGCTCTTACTAGTAGGACAACTATGCACCCCCAAACTCCACAGCATTCTGTTTCAAAGTGAACGTTCTGTCATGTTTCCAGAAGCACAATTGAGTCAGTGGCAATGGCACAATGCTTATTTGCACTTGATCATCTATTTGTGGCCAATTTAGAAATAGCTGGTGATCCAGCCCCACGTAGGATGGAATGTTAGGCTTTATCCTGAAGGATATAGCCTAACATTTTCATAATTCTTCTCACACACACTCTGTCATGGAGGCGACATTACTTTTTCCAGCTATCTATTGATAATTTCCTATGGGTAGTTTTAAACTATAGAAAATGAAGTACTGCATGAAGGCATTAATATCATGGTTTAATTAGGATTATAGAAATTATAGTAACAAGACTTGTTCAATACTAGTAATTGAAATATTCTTCCTTTTTTGCAAAGAGATAATAAATTGATATTCTAAAGAGACTATTAAAAGCTGAACTGGAAAAAAACCTTACTGGTAAACATTAAGTGAAAAAAGTGACTGGCTGAAGCAAGTACAACCCGATGAGCTGGAATCCTCCTTTCCTGGACTATCAATATAACGTCACATAGTGTTTTCTAAAATAGAACCAAAAAAGCACAAAGTTATGATAGAGAAATATATATCTTATATTCAGAAAAATTGGTAGAAATGTTTATTTTCTTCACTAAACTAAGCCTACGTTTACTGCCTAGCGAATTCTGAAACTCCAAGATATGAAAGTTACCAAGACGGAAATATAAACACTACCTGCAGGGTAGTATCGTGGCACATTGTATTATCTTCTTCCAATATAATTTGACTATAAAGTTAACATAATTAACAGTAACATTTATTTATTTATTTTTGTCAATTGCTTACAATAGGTATAAGTAAAAACATAATTATGAATACACGGATAGATATAAGAAACATTAAAAAAAAACAAAAGATACAATAGGACGGGGATGGTAGGCACGTTGGTGCGCTTATGCACGCTCCCTACAGACCTCTTAGGAAAGGGGTAAGGTCAATAGTAGACAGTCTAAGGTTAAAGTTTTTGGGGTTTGGGGAAGAAACCACAGAGTCAGGTAGAGTATTCCAGACATTGATTGACCACTCTGTTGCTGAAGTCGTATTTCCTGCAATCAAGTTTGGTGCAATTAACCTTGAGTTTGTATCTATTGTGTGCTCTTGTGTTGTTATGGTTGAAGCTGAAGTATTCATTGACAGGTAGGATATTGCAATGTATGATTTTATATACTTAGATCGGACCGAAGGTGGCATAGTTCTAGGTTTTCTAGGTCTAGAATTTAGAGTCTGGTGGCATAAGTTATGTACCAAGTGGAACAGACTGGATTATAAAACCACACCTTTACAATTCTTCTAGAATATCAGAATTGCATTTTGTATGTAAAAGAATCAGATAACTACACTAATGTAAAAGATTGAGTGATGAACCAAAATGCTGCTAATTCAAATCCCCCCAATTAACCAGCAGCTTTATGCCTGCAGCACCAGGCACCCCATCGTCGTCGTTTGCCATACGGAAGAACGATAACCGAGACTTGGCAAAATAACAAAACAATGCCAAAGCCAAGCCCTTCAAAACTGGGACCTTTTCCTAGGGACATTCTTCACTAGGAAGGCAGCGCTGGTCACTTGAAACTGCCGTGACTTTGATCCCTCGATTTCGAGCAGGGGATCCGACCCATAGTCCCTACCCCAGCGCCGGGTTTTTGCTGGATCCCATAAGGCGACAGGCTCCGCCAAGGGTTCTTTACGGGAGGCCCAGTTCACCCACCTTACCTCCGCCCTCCCTTCCTCTCCACTTACTTGCTTCCTCATATTATTCATGACCGCCATGAAACTAGCCAATAATTTGGCTTCCTCACGAACAGCCAGCTTTTTCTCCGTTTTCTTCTTGATGTTTTTATCTGGCGTTGATGCCGCCATGCTCTGCTCCCTCTTCTTTCCCACCTTCTGCCTGTTCTTCTTGACGTCGGGATTACGAGGACTTCTCACGCCAACGCGGGTTCACACAAGACAGTAACCGGCGCGAAGCAACGAGAGCTTCCTCTACCTAAGTGGCAAACGGCAAAACGGAGGCACTACCGCACTGACAATCAGCGGACAGCGCAATCACGTAAAGCCGCACCGCCTTCTTTTTTATGAACACTCTGCCCAATCAGGAAGCAGATCGCGAAGGTCTCTTACCATCCCTTACAGCCAATCTCGCCGCAAAGAGGGATTTGGAGGGGTCGGAAAGAGGAGGGATGTAAACAAAGAATGAGCAGGCATGTCGTCATCGCGCCCTACTAATATACAGACAGGCAGCTCGAGATTTTCTTCCAAAAAAGTGAAGGTGGATGATGGATAGCGAATGTGTGTGTGGAAACTCAGCAAGACTGAGCTTAGTGAACCATGTTTAAATTTTAAAAAAGAATTTAAGCATCAATTAATTGGAACAAAAGCAACTGTATGTAGACAGATTTTAGCCAGCTCTGTGTTATGTATTTACTTCGATCTGCTTTTCTGTTAAGAGTTTCAATAGCTTTTGTCTCCAGATTCTTTAGAGACATCAAAGAAAAACGGAAGAAAAATAGTATCTTGGGAAATAAAGCCAATATTTTTTTAGCACACATGCTCAGGATTTTTGTCTGGAATGTATTAGGTAAAGTGTTAATTCAATTAAGAAATGATAACCAAATTTCAGTAAATTTACATTTTTGTCATGTTCTTCCAGAGCTTTCTTTAATTATCAGTTGCAGCATTTCCCACACTTTTAATATCACTGGATTAATTAACAAGATGCTTTAATTTTCCAAAGTTTTGCACTGAGAAATCTGACAGATGAAACTCAAAAACTGAATCTCTTTTATATCTTCAATTGCTATGCATACTTGAGAAATGGTCAATAAACAAACAGAAGAAACCATAACTACACCTATATTTCAGTATTATACCTTGTTTCCAAAGCTGCCTTGTTGATTTAGAAAGCAACCATCACATAGATTGCTTTCTAGCATCCCAGGACATGTAACTTTTGTGTGTGTGTGCAAAACTATAACCATTAAACAGTTTTCACCAGATACTGGAATTTTTATGGTTTTTAATATAACAGTGCCAACATATCAATGAAGAGAATGGGACTCAAAGTAACACAAGTAATTTAAAGGCAACTAGATATGAGCTTAAAACTGCTGCAACAAGCTCTTAAAATCAACAACTGTTACAAAGTTTAATCCTTGATTTAAAGTTGTATCATCAACATATCAGCATATAATAGTGACAATGAAAGATTTATATCCAGTTTCCTAAAGTAAAATAATGTTTTATAAACCAGATATAGCAATGTGATTCTTTCTCTTCTCTTATCAAGTTGCTTCAGAAATGTATCAAGAGCAATGGTGGGATTCAAATTTTTTACTACCGGTTTGGGGACATGGCTTGATGGGCCTGGCAGGGGAAGGATACTGTAAAATCTCCAAGTCAGAGGTGGGTTTTGGCTGGTTCTCTGAACTACTCAAAATTTCCGCTACTGGTTCTCCAGAACTGGCCCGAACCTGTTGAATACCACCTTTGATCAAGAGATGATGCATGAAGATATTTTCCACAAAACCAACTGCAACACATCTCTTGGAAGAAAACCATGTATACAGAAGTTCAAAATTAGCATTGAAGGCAGAATTATGCTTATAATAATGTTGCCCAAGGAACTTCATAATTTTTTTTCATGCTGTTGTGAACAAGGTAAGTTAACGTATATTGATTTTTTAAAAAATTAAAGTATTTCTATTATTTTTCCTATACTTCAGAAATACAAGACAAATATAGAACTTAAGAATTATCCCCAAAATGATTACTCATTGGTGAGGAAAAAACAGTTTGTTTTTTTAAAAAACACACAACTGAATTTTTTTCACTATTGTGCTAATCTCTGATTATAGAAATTATTCCCACAGTAACCTATGCTGAACTTTGAATTAGATTCTTTTAATATTTAGATAAGTAGACATTGTTTTAATGGATTGCATAAAGAGTTTATTGAATTTTGGTTCCATTAAATTCAATAGGACAAAGTAATTGTGATCTTGGTTTACCTGAAATCAATGCAAATTAAGGTACAGCTATAATGTTATGCTGTTCCAAGCACATGAAATCTTTTAATTGTATAAGAATGCATAGGATTTGATTGTTAGTTCAATTAATGATCCCTTCAACTTATTAGGTGAATCTGGAGTTAAAACAAGTAGGAACCTGTTAGTGAATATAGTGTTCTGCTTCTTACTGGTTCTGTGTATACTTTAGCTAATATTCTATTTTAATGAGACACATGATAAGTATTATTCTGATCATACAACTTTGTGATTTTAGTAATGGTGGCTGTTATGTCCTGAGGACTCTAGGAGTTCTCACTCAGGTCCACTCACTTTGTGTGGGCGTTCTTCCCCCTTTCCTCATTGGTTGATTCTCTCCAGCAGCCAGCTATAAAAGCAGGCTGCGGGGTCCAACCAGTTGCTGATTGCTGCGAGCCAGTTCCAGGCGTGGCAAGCATGGTCAGCCCTTTATTGTTATAATAAAGTATTGTTGCACTCATGCTCTGGTTCAGCCTCTCATTGCTCAAACTTAACACTGGCGACGAGGATGGGATGGCTACCAGAAGCACCATGCAACCGCTGAGTCACTAGTCGCCGATCCGCAGCCCAGAGAGCGATCGGCCGACTACAAAACGCTGACCGCAGCCAGAGAGAGCGGTCAGCCAACAAAAAGAGCGAACGTTGATCTGCAGCCAGAGAAAGCGGTCTGGTTCGAAAGTTAGAAGCGTCTGTAGCCGCTTGTTAGCCCAGCTACGGGGAAAGTGAAGCGCTGCGAGCCGCAGCCGCTCAGTATTAGGCGCGAAATTCAAGCGGGTGTCATTTGAATTTCAAACCAAGAGAGACACAGCACAGCGCTGTAGTAAGTCACTAACGCCCACGCTGGCGCGAATCTAGACACCTCAAACGGCTAACAGCCAACGTGGTTAACCCAGAGAGAAAGAGAGGATAGCAAAAAACCTCTCCAGAGCTGATTTCACTTGCAACCCACGAGCGCCCGTTGTCCCCAGAGAGATTTTTCCGCAGGTAGCCCAGCCATTTCCAGCACCATGAGTTCCAACCCAGTATTCCCGGCGTTCAAACCAGACGAAGAGAAGTGGGAATCGTATAAGAACCGCTTCAACCATTACATCGATGCGGTCGGCCTGACGGATGCGGGAGAGCATCGGAAAAAATCCTATTTCCTAATCTACTGCGGAGCCACCGTTTACGATACTGCCGCAGCACTCGTAGCTCCTAGAGAGTTGAAAAACGTCCCGTGGTCCGAGTTGCTTGAGATCCTCACTAACCACTACGCTCCCAGGCCTTCACAGATCGCCAGGAGGTTCACTTTCCGTATGAGGAAGCAATCGAGTAAGGAGACCATCAATCAATATATGGCCGCCCTCAGAACAGCAGCTCTGCACTGCGGGTTTGGAACATACCTGGAGGACATGCTCCTCGATCAATTAGTTTGTGGGGTCAAGGACCTCAACCTACAGAGCGCCTTCTAGCAAAAAGACCTCAACCTCGCACAAGCGGTCGAGGAGGCCCTGGCAGCCGAGGCTGGCAACGAACTCAGCCACCGAAATACAGGGCCCAAGCGCCAAGCTGGCATCGTTCCCAGTCCATTCCGAGGAGGTGGTAGCAGAGGAAACCCTCAGCAGCGAAAACGACGTCCACCGCCTCGCCTCGACAAACGGCCGCAGGTAGGGGCCAAACAAGAAAACACCGGTCCACCCAAGCACATCACACTGTGCCTAGCCTGTGGGGGATCGCATCAAAGGGCCACCTGCAAGTTTAAAGGAGCCACCTGTAACAACTGCCATAAAAGGGGGCACATCGCGAGAGTCTGCCAAACCCCCAAAGCGCTGCACACAGACTCCTCCTCGCACTCGGGACCTCAGAGGCAAGTATTAAACTGTCGCACGCACCGCCTTGCCAAGCGTACTTGCCACACTGTTAGTAAAATTTCTCTCTCCGTTTCCCTAGAAGGTAAACCGTGCCACATGGAGGTTGACACAGGGTCAGCGCTCTCAATAATTTCGTGGAACACCCTCAAGAGACTCCACCCCAGCCTATCTACCACCCGGCTTCAAAGATGCGAGTTCGGCCTGAAGGACTACCAGGGAAGACCATTCCTGTGATCGGCAGAGGTAAGTTCTTTGTCAGTTTTAGAACTTTTAAAGGTCACCTACCTCTAGTGGTAGTTAACGGCAATTTACCCACCTTATTGGGGCTCGATTGGTTTCCCCACCTCGGCCTAGGGCTAACAGGAGTCCATGCTGTCTCAACCTTAGACACTGACTCCTTATTCGCTGATTTCGCAGATGTGTTCAGCAAGGAGCTGGGGTGTTATAATGGAACCCCCATCTCATTCACAGTTGACCCCCAGGCAGTTCCAATCAGACTAAAACCGCGTAGAGTTCCATTTGCTATTCGACCAAAACTAGACGCTGAATTGGATAAACTATTAAAACAAGGGGTCATTGAGCCAACAGATTTCGCCAAGTGGGAGACGCCCATTGTCACACCCCTCAAAAAAGATGGTAGCCTGAGAATTTGCTCGGACTACAAGACAACAATCAAATATTTACAAGTTAGCGCCTACCCTGTGCCCGTCATTCAGCACTTATTGCACACATTCGAGCCGGGCAGTATTTTCGCTAAATTGGACATGTCTCAAGCGTATCAGCAGTTCCCTGTTGATAACCAAACAGCGGAACTTCAGACCATCGTCACTCACAGGGGTGCCTTCCGATGCAAGCGTCTCCAATTTGGCGTAAGTGTTGCCCCAGGGATTTTTCAGTCCCTCATGGAGCGGATTTTACAGGGCCTCCCTGGTGTAGTACCCTACTTCGACGACATCTTGGTCTCAGCCAGGGACAGACCCCAACTCTTCCAGAGAGTGCGAGCAGTGTTAGAGAGGTTCAGACAGCATGGCCTCAAGTTAAAAAAAAGAAAAATGTGCCATTGCCACTAGACAGGTGGACTTTCTGGGTTATAAAATTGACGCCTCTGGCATTCACCCCCTGGAGTCCAAGGTCAGGGCAATCCACGAGGCTCCCACTCCAACCTCCAAAACGGAGCTGCAAGCTTTCTTGGGGCTGCTGAACTTTTACGCATCCTTCTTGCCCCACAAAGCCTCAGTAGCCGAACCCCTTCACAGATTATTGGACAAACAGTCACCGTGGCACTGGGGGCACAAAGAAGACCAGGCGTTTAACACCGTCAAATCACTACTCACGTCAGAGGCGGTGCTTATCCAATTCGACCCTAACCTTCCTTTAGTACTGGCAGCAGACGCATCCCCTTTTGGAATTGGGGCGGTCCTTAGTCACAGACTTCCCAATGGCGCCGAGGCTCCCATCGCCTTTTTCTCAAGGACGCTCTCGGCCACGGAACGCAATTACAGCCAGATCGACAAGGAAGCCCTAGCAGCTGTTGCGGCCATGAAAAAGTTTCACGAATTCCTTTTTGGCCATTTTTTCGAACTGGTTACGGACCATAAGCCCCTCCTGGGCCTACTGGCCGGGGACAAACAGACCCCTCAGGTCATTTCCCCTAGAATGACAAGGTGGACACTCTTCCTAGCGGCCTACTCCTACAAACTTATTCACCGCCGGGCAAAACACTGTCCCACGCCGACGCGCTCAGTCGCTGCCCCTTACCCGCTCTGGCTGAAGACCCCGCTCCTGTCAACGCCATTTTCGAGATCACCCAGTTGGACCTGCCCATCACCGCCCTTGACATCGCCGCCAAAACCAAGGCAGACCAAACGCTCGCCCAGGTGCTCGACTGGGTGAGGAGGGGTGGCCGGGTGGCATCGTTGATAACAAATTAACTCCATTTAAGACTCGCATGCAGGAGCTGTCCAGTTTGCAGGGTTGTCTACTATGGGGCACTCAGTGGTCATTCCGACCTCGCTGCGTACCCGAGTCCTGGAGGCGTTGCACGAAGGACACCCTGGCATCGTGAGAATGAAAGCATTAGCACGCAGCTACATGTGGTGGCCGGGTCTAGACGAGGACATTGTCAATTGGGTAAGTTCCTGCAACATCTGTCAGGAATCCCGTCCTGCTCCCCCCATTGCCACCCCTACCAGATGGAAGAGCGCCAGCGTGCCCTTGGTCTAGAATCCATATCGATCTGGCCGGCCCCTTGCATGGGAAGATGTTCCTAGTGGTCGTGGACGCTTATTCCAAATGGATTGATGTAGCACAGCTATCCACGACCACCACACTAGCAATCACCAACGTGTTAACGCGCCTGTTCGCTACGCACGGACTACCCGACTCCATCGTCTCCGATAATGGCCCACAGTTCGCATCAATAGAGTTCAGCCGTTTTACTGCCAACCTGGGCATCCGCCACATTTTCACAGCCCCATTTCACCCTGCCAGTAATGGGTTGGCGGAAAGAGCCGTCAGGACCACCAAAGAAGCCCTCGCCAGGTTCAGCAGGGATGACTGGCACCACAAACTCTCACGGTTCCTAATGAGCCAGCACTCAACCCCTGTTCAGTCACCAATAAGTCCCCAGCAGAGCTCCTGATGGGCCGGCGCCTGAGGACTGTATTGGACAGACTTCACCCACATTACTGCCCTGACTCTCCCCTCGCTTCCACTTCGGGGGTTAGACATTTTATGTTACAGGAGCCTGTATTCGCGAGGAATTTCGCTGGGGACCCACTATGGATGCCAGGCGAGGTCATCGCCATCACCGGGCCGAGATCGTATAGGGTCAGGCTGGAGGATGGTCGCGTCTGGAGGAGGCACATAGACCAACTGCGGAGGCGCCACAGCACCCTTGCCAGCAGAAATCCAGAATCACCAGACGAAGGGGAACCGCCTCATCCGCCTCTCAGCCTCATCGCACCCAACATCCAGTCCGCACCAACAGCCGTTCCGGTCAGCCCGAACTCGGACAACAGCGCCCCGAGAGTTGACCAGCCTGATCCAGCCCACGGGAACTCGCCCCAGTATCCAACCCTGTGAGTCCCGAGATGCCCAATCCGGAGAGCGCGTTGGCGACACGCTGCCGGCTCAACCGTCACAGACTGATTCTGAACGGACAGACAATGCTCCCGAGCTGCGCCGTTCCGGGCGCCAACACAAACCCCCCGTCTACCTCAAGGACTATGCATGTTCGCATCTGGGGGGAAGGGGTGTTATGTCCTGAGGACTCTAGGAGTTCTCACTCAGGTCCACTCACTTTGTGTGGGCGTTCTTCCCCCTTTCCTCATTGGTTGATTCTCTCCAGCAGCCAGCTATAAAAGCAGGCTGCAGGGTCCAACCAGTTGCTGATTGCTGCGAGCCAGTTCCAGGCGTGGCAAGCACGGTCAGCCCTTTATTGTTATAATAAAGTATTGTTGCACTCATGCTCTGGTTCAGCCTCTCATTGCTCAAACTTAACAGTGGCCTATATACATGCCACCTGTTATTCATTTTGGTTTTTTTCTGGAATATTTTCTGAACCGCATTGTGATTTGGGGATCCCTGGTGATCTTTGACATCCTTTCAGGAGATCTGCAAAGTCAAATACATATCTTAAAATTGCCTGTTTTTAATAGATAATACAGTAAATATTACTTTACCAAAGCTCTTAGAGGTTTTCAATTATTTTTAAGAATGCAAGAGAGTCTAAGATCAAAAATTTGATAATTTCTTCTCTAATTTAAAAAATAACCACACACATGTAACCTTTTTTATAGGAAAAATGTATTTAGAAGAGTAAAGAAATAAACAAGACTTTTATAGCTACAAAAACTTTATGCTATAGTTTACCTTAATATAGTGAGATTAAAAACTGCAGAAGTAAATCAGATAATACTAAATGTCCTAGAGTACACTTACTACTTATTGGAGTCATTGATTTAAAGTCTTATTGATTTAAAGCTATCACAAATGTTTTTCAAGACAGACTCTAAAGGAATGCTTATTGTAACGAATTCTCTGGATTTGCATAATTATATGTCATCCTTCCCAGGTAGATTAGACAAGAATCAATACCAGATGCATTAATTCTATTTTATTGTAAGACTATATTAAACCAATCTTGCAGATTTATAATACAAATCTCCCATGTTTCTTTTACAGCCTGAGAAAGTAAGGGAAGTTCTTTATCTGCTCTTTAAGTAACTGTAGTGGTGGCCGTTTATATGATTGTTCTCTGCACAACATTTGTCCCCGTTCATCTGTCTCATTTACACATACCATTACATCAGCCTATTTTTTTCTTCTTCTATTCAGTTAACATTAGAAAATCTTTCTCAAGTGATTGACACCAAAGTTCACTGTTAGCATACACTGTTATGACTTAGCATACACACTTAGCACTGACACAATCTTTCATATTACAATCTGTAACTATTGCAGCTGCTGTGCTAACAAAGGGGTGCTGCTCTATGAAAAAGGATTAGGTGAGTGGTTGAAAAGCTCAGTTCACAGGACACTCTAATAAGTAATATGATTCATTTCATTTTGGCCTACAGTATTACATAAACCCAGTTGCTATAATTTGGTTTATGATTTAGCCTATTGCGTAGATTCAACTGTGTTGAATAATTCAATAATTCAATAAACTATGGTTAACCAGGGAGAAGCAGACAAGAGGTATCAAATGTTTGGCTTATGTATCTTTGGTGCCATCAAAAAGATATAGAAATAATAGGGTTAAAAGAATATCAGCCCTGAAGGAGTGTATACTTCTACTGATAAAAAGTTTATTTCTTAAGTATTCAGTAACTGCTTTTACCAGTAGATGTCATTATAGCAATGGTAATATAGAGATAACAGATTAAACAGATATAAGTAAGTCTAGCAAAATCATAAGCCAAATATATTTTATATGTACTTTCTTTAAAATGCAATTTATACTACTTAGCAACTGTTTAATAAAGCTTTTAATAACATATTGGACTCTATTATGTTTCTATAAAAAGGACTTATGAAGCAGCAATTTGTTGGAGATGTAATAAGGGTAATGCTTGTTTAAAATATATGTTTTTACAATATCCCCTACTTACTAAGTTCGGGGAGAAAGGTGGAACCATAGAAATGTGATCTTGTGGCAAAACCTAAAATTATCAGAATAATATTCCTTGAATTATATACATAGTACATGGATTTTAAGAACTGGACAACTGAAATGGATTCTGCATGCCCTCACTGTAATGAAAAAAAACTAAAAAGATACTGCAGCATTGAAAAGGTAAGCAATTTCAAAACTGTGTTTTCCTTTATCCACTTTATAAAGTGACCCGAAGAGAGTAAATATGTATCTTAACTGGAGAGGAAGCTTCTTTGGCTGCAGTCAAATGCGTATTTAACATAGATATAAATCCTATTGAATGAGTGTGATTTACTTCTGAATAAATGTAAGATTTCATTGCATTCCCTGCTCCTTCTTCATCATTTTGTACTTTTGTGTTGTTTCCCAAGACATCCTCCTATTTTCACTGGGGAAGCATAATAAAGCTCTTTATTATGTTTTTACAAGCCATCTCCTATATTTGTTATTTGAATATTTATTTATACAGGATATGTTTTACTGTGATTATTAAATCTTAGAGATTATTAAACGTTAGCGATACCTTTGGCATTCTACCTACATACATTCAATCATAATTTCAAGGTGAAAATTGAAATTATTAGAACAGGGATGGAGTGTCAGTGTTCTTCTACATGTTATTGAACCATTTTCCAAAGGATTAAGCCATTATGGTTACTTGGAAGCACTCTAGAAACACTGCTTCAGCAACACTTTGATTTGCCACACAGTATGTATCTCGAGCAGGTCAAAAGAGATGCTGGTTAGTTTTACTTGGTGTATATACATAAGAACCAGCACTTAACAAAATTACTGCCAAATAAACTATTGCTATCTGACTATTAGACAGAGAAGAAATGGATAGCTTCAGTTCCAAGTACAGATTGGTACTTGAAATTAGTTTATTGTTTATGCTGAATTTCCTCATAAGGTCATGTTCCAAATACTTCAATGTTTTAAATCTAGCCCTCTCCCTGGTTTTGTTTAATGTTATTATGATAAATATTAGAAAACTGTTTCAATATAGTTTGGTTAATCTTAGAAATACAGTACTGGAAATTTGTGCCAATTTATTTTAAAGGTACGAATATACTTGTCCATACCAGTATCCTAGTCTGAATCATGCATCTTGTAAATTTCACTGTATTCCAAGATACTTACTTCTCAATTAGTATTCACATGAGTGTAACTTCAACTACAGGTTACAACTGTTTTCACAATATACACTGTATTAAAATAGTCTAAAAACAAATGCTCCAAAAATGAACCTTTATTAAAATGTTTGTTGTATGGATAATAATACACACAGGCACATAACCAACAATAGATATTTAGATTAATTTCTTATTTTCTGCAGAGACAATCAAATGACCTTATTAGCTGGCAGCTCTGTGTTTCCAAAAGTTTCTTGGCTTGGTTTGGTTTAAAACTGGTTACGTAGGTCTTCACACATTTTCAAACTCTTAAAAAGCAAATATTTTTCAAGCTAAAAATAGCAAAGGAGAAAAAGGTTGGGCAAGGTCCTCTCCCTGAGTAAATGTGCAGTAATTCTGTGGAAAGGAGAAAGCGATAGATATCTCAAATATAAAATCTTGTTTATTTGTGCAAATATATATAGAGAGTCTAGTTGAAAGGTATATAAATATAATGTAAAGTACCCCCAAAAAACCCTCAGTTAAAAACTTAGTTGGAGCATTTGTATAATAAGAGTAAAAACAAAATACTCATACCAAAATTTACTAACATACTGTTTTTAACATCAGAAGGAAGAGTCAAGTCTTCAGTGCTTCTGAAAGGCCAACAGAACCAGAGCCATCCAAGCTTCTGAGGGGAAGGCAATCTGGAACAGCAAAGCTGTACTTCCTGGGTCATATCAAGTGACATTGCTTCACAGAAGGGACCCAGAACATGTCAATAGCACTGGGTAGCTGTTGATAGACAGCTAAGCAGAATCAGTCCTGATTAGTATTTGGAAGAAAGAAAATGCCCAGGGCTGTAGACTGGGAGGTAAAACAAAACAAAACAACCCCCCCCCCCCGAAGAATATGTTGTCAATTGAAAGGGGACTTGACTTCTTTTAACATAAATAAATGCGTATCTGCTTTTCCCAATTTATGATGTTGATGTTATCCATTCAGTTGTGTCTGACTCTTGGTGATTCTATGAGCCAGGTCTCTCCACATCTTACAGTCTTGCACTAATTCTTTAAATTGTTCCATGTTCTGACTGATGTCAGCTATAATGGTGTCCAGCCGCCATGTTTTTGGTGACCTAGTTCCCTTTTACTGCTAACTCTTCCAAACATATTTGCTTTCTCTAATCTATGAACTCTAAT
Organism: Pseudonaja textilis; assembly: GCF_049901715.1. Taxonomy (NCBI): domain Eukaryota; kingdom Metazoa; phylum Chordata; class Lepidosauria; order Squamata; family Elapidae; genus Pseudonaja; species Pseudonaja textilis. Next base: position 36,931,767 of record NC_142008.1, on the reverse strand, counting down.
CAATGTACTTGCAATCTGAACACATTCTGGAAGGGCAGTTTATAAGTCTGGTGGTTAAATGGGAAAGCAGATATAAGGTCTACATTTCTATTAAATTTGGATTGAACTGTAGAAAGGGAATTTCATGAAGACAGTAGTGTCACAAAAAAACAGGAAAAGCCCAAGGGGAACATCAGGTCAGCCAGAAAACAAACTTACATAGGAAAAGGAATCAAATAAAAAGTATTAAAGAATCCCTATAGACAAAAGCCTATGTAATTAAGAAAACTAGACAAATAGGAAAAGGAAACAAAAGATAATTTAGAAAACCCTTACAAACACAGGACATACCAAATAAGCAAAACAGACAAAAGACACAAAATATAAATTACAAAAGGGACAGACAAGAGCTTGCCAAAGAACAAACACGAAAAACTATCTTAAAGCTAAAAGAGATTACAGAAAACCAATAATACAATCTGGCCACCCCACAGAGTTTGCCCTCTGGTGGAAATAAAGACAAACTCAAACAGGATTTGAAACAGGCACAAATACAAACACTCACACAAAATCAACTTACAAAGGGAGAAAAGGGTATAAAAAACCAGGACTTATCATAAGAAACTAGCTAGCTCAGGAACACAGACTTCTTGCTGTTCTCCACCTTCCTGAAAAAATAAAAAGATCCAGCTTTCAAGCTGTTGTCCGTATCCTTGCGCTGGAGCTCTCCCAGCGGGAAAATCGAATCCTCGAAAGAAAGGCATTTTGACACCTTTCAACAGAACCATAACAAATACATTATCCAGCTTCAACTTACAGATTTTCAGATGTGTTTAATTATATTTTCTAATGTTTTTAGTCAGAATGGTAGATTCAATGTTAGTTATGAGTACTGCTCCATGTCCTTTGTAACTAAATAGTATTTTTCATCATAAGGATATTCTGAGAACTATAGTTCCAACACACATGAGTGATACCAGATTCAAAAAGTAAATTATACAGTTTAAGTACAGTGTGTGCACAGGTTATTATTGCAATGCTTTTATGTGGGAGAAGAATTCCAGATCTAATTTAAAGTGTATGTTAAGACTTGCAAATAGCATGGGCCCAAAATTGCTGCTTCTGTCATCTTATTCTTTGGTCTTGAGTTATTTTTTTATGGCATAAAATCAAGTAAGGATCTTTACATGCACTGTATCCAGACTTCAAATGCAATCCTGCCTGCCTTTTTTCTTGCTTTCCAACTTACTGTGATGAGTTACGGTCTTATTCTTGTCCTAAATATGTGACTCCATATTATCTGAACTCAATCCTCTGTTTCTCTTTATTTTTAATTGGTTTTGCCTATCAGACTTGTTTTTCTGACAGGATTTCATATATTTTTATAAAGGTTTTTTTTAACTGTCTTGATTGTTTGGCAGTCTCTAGTTCAAAAACAAGGTCTTTAGATTATTCCATAGTAGATAAGTTTTTTCTCTCTATTTCAATTAGTCAATTAGTGTTTTGTTACACATTTATGATTCTGACAACAGTTTATACATAGATGCATAAGGTAGGACTAAATTGTAAGATCCATTCAGATAAAGCATATTCTGAATCTTTAAAACATGGATTGCATTTCTCAGGCATGATATGCATTTTCATTAAAAATACAATTTCACTCCAAAATAAGCATGCCTTTAGTTCCTTCTATTTAATATCTAGGACAGCTTATCTATGTATTGACATCACAGCAATTACCCATTTCTGCTTTTCTCTACCACCACTGAGTGGTAAAATATAAAATGATTCGGAAAGAGATATGAATACCTGAGGAGATGGGGGAAAGAATAAAAACACCAAATCCTTAGAATAATATGAAATATTCCTAAAATAAAGGGCTAAAACCTTGGAGCATTAAATCATGATTTAGAATTAGTCTATTCTGGCTCATTACAATGAACCAATTTCAAAAAGCAAGTAAAAAATTGTTAGGGAGCAATATTTCCTTCCTCTCCCAGTCATTGTTGGTTTTCCTTATTGTTGGAGCATCATGGAACTTAAGGAGGGTATGCTACTAGGTATATGTAGCCCACTTTGGTTGTGCAATCCTGTGCTATAAATTCAAACTCTGAATTTTTTTGTACTTTCAGTTCAAGAAGAAGAATTGCCTAATAACTGATTGCATTATTAGTATATTTCTAAGTGCTGTCACGTAAGATTAGTATCATCAGTCAAATCTTTTTTATCTAAATTGGAGTTAACAAAATGATATCCTGCAAATTCCATCTCAGTGCATTCTCACTCTCCAAATACTTGCACCAGACTTATTTATTACTTATTTATTTTTATAAACAAGTATTGCAAAATTTCCTTGCAAATACAAAAAGCCATGGTTGATGAACCTTATAAAACATTTCCTATTCAAGGGTAATTTATTGTTCTTCCTTCAATAAGTGAATGGAGCTGAACAGACTAGGATGATGGGAGGAATTCCCATGTCCAATTGTTTTAGCTTTTACATGTAGAATTGAGTTTTCTGAGCAGACACTCTGGCTTAATCAACTAGAAAGTATTATATGAATGGTATATTCATATACTGTATGCATTAAGTTGTATATTTTAAAAACATAGTTTTCATTTCAATAAATGTAAACCTCAACTTACAGCAGTAATGAGGATTGTCCATCATGTTCATAAGCTATGATGGTTATAAAATGGCATTCCCACCATCCAGTCAGAGCTGAAAAAGCTTCTTAGATGAGAAGCAAAATGTCTTCAAAGAAAAACCAAAAAATCCAGTTGCCTCTTGAAAAACCTTTGGGACAACCATGATCTGGATGACTGAGAAGCACCATAGACATAAATCAATATCTTCATAAATGATTTAGATGAGGGAATAGAATGGGAACTCCTCAAATTTTCAAGTGACATTAAATTAAAAGGAATAGCCAACACCACCAAAGATAGCGTCATCATTCAGAAACATCTTGATAAACTTGAACCATATCTAACAAAATAAAATTCAGTTGGATAAAAGTAAGATTTTACACTTAGGCAAGAAAAAAACCACTTGTATAAGTACAAGATCAAGATCCTATGAATTATTAGTACCACTTTACAAAGCCTCAGTAGGACCACACTTGGAGTACTGCATCCAATTTTAGTCATCACAATATAAAAAGACACTGGAAAGAGTATAGAGAAGAGCAACAAGGATGATTAGGGGGCTGGGGGCTAACCTTATGAAGAAAAATTGCAGGAATTGGGCATGTCTAGTCTAGTGAAAAGAAGTACTATGGGAGACATGACAGCAGTGTTGCAATATCTGAGGAGGTATCACAAAGATAACAGTTTCAGCCTATTTTCCAAAGAATCAGAAGGCAAGACAAGAAACAATGAATGGAGACTAATCAAGGAAAGAAGAAACCTGGAACTAAGGACACATTTCCTTAAAACCAAGAGAATGACTTGCCTTTAGAAGTTGTGGGTGCCCCATTGATGGAGGCTTTTAAGAAGACACTAGACAGCCACTTGTCTGAAATGGCATAGGATCTCCTTCGAACAGGGGGTTGGACTAGCTGAACTCCAAGAACTCTTCCAACTCTATAATTCTATGTTCTATTTATATATACTGTGATGCTAAGGCTTTCAAGATTCTTTATCTAGGAGGCTAGCAGCTGATCAGTCAGAAAGTCTGCTTGTCGTGTATTCATATACAACTCATATTGTGCTACGAAAGTTATCATCCTTTCTGATTTTCTTCCAAATCATTCTGGCAAGCTGCCCTGTGTTCTTTATAAAATGGCAATGTTGCCAGCGAAGGTGTGGGGATGGATCCTAAGTCAAATTCTGCATTGGAGCTGATATTGTGCATTTCATTTTCCATCCTGGCATAGAACAGCATCCAATGTGACTTGGTCTGCTGCTGTTCTGGTTTGTGGTTCATATAACATGTTGCTGTTTTTTCTTGAAATTTTTTGTGAGTTGAGAAGATTAATGTCAAATACAAAAGACCATGTCCACACATGAAGATCCAGTTAAATTGATTTATTGTTTTAAAAAACTTATGCAAAGGAATTTTCTCAACTAATGGTTAGAATCTGCTTATAGATAGATAAGTCAATGGAATTGAAAGGTAGGGTTTGGAAAGTCTGCTTGTAGAGATTCTAGGCTCATCCCTATTTTAACTCTGCCTCCAGCTCTACCACTTCTTCTCCCACATACTATATATATTCAAGTGACATACTCATTTATTGAATTAACCCCATTTTTGAGCTAACACAGAATGAATTCCAATCTTTCTGTAGAGTTTATGTATGCACAAATTGCTTGATTGAAAGTAAACATTGTTGTTTTTAAAGTATTGAGTACTTTCAGCTATAACTTTAACATTCTAGTTTGTTTAGTTCCCTTCATGTTAGATTGGGTAGATCGGTTCCCACAGAGACGCGAGACCAAGTGTACATTCAGCTCTTTATTTCAGTGTTAAGACCTGTACAAGATCTTGGAGCTGCGGCAGCCCTTCATATAGGGATTGCTCGTGGCTCGGTGGCCAATGACAGCGCTTTGAATCTTCCGTGATTGGCTCGGCCAATCGCGGTTGATTCTTAGCGCGCCAATCACAGCCGTTCAGTTGACCAATTGGGTTGCGATCCGTGTGGACCAATCATAATTCAGTGTTTGGAGAATGCTAATATAGAACACTTCATATATTTAAGGAAGGACTGAAAATTATCCTTGAATGGAAAAAGTTTTGTACTATTCATCAACTATGGCTTTTAGCGTTTGCAAGGTGATTTAACAATACTTGCTAACTAAACTACAAATTAGTCAATCACATTTTAGCTTATATTATTATCGTATCGGATACTTATGGGCATATGAATAGTGAGACTACAGCCTCTTTAAGATTTAATAAGAACTAAAACATCTAAAACTACACTGTTACTACTAATATAAAATAGGATTCTTTGCTCAAAAAAAATTACCATTATGTTCAGTTAGATTTACTTCTACATAAATATGGTAACAGAATCAGTTTGGTATAGTGATTAAGACGTCAGGCTAGATTCTAGAAACTGGGAGATTCTGAGTTCTAGTCCTGCTTTAGGCACCAAGAAACCTGGTAATTTTGAGCTTTCTCCCAACCTTGGGAAAAAGGCACTATAGCAAACCACTTCTGAAAATAACTTCACCAAGAAAACTGCAGGGACTTGTCCAGAAGTTTTGTCTCCAAGAATTGAAGAAAGTTGAACAGAAAAAAAATTGTTAAGAATTTCAGAATTATACTTTTACTAATCATTATTATTGTTAATTGTTACTACCATTATTGTCAGAGCACAACATATGTACAATGAGATTGGCTGAGCCTCCCTTCGTGCATCCCCACAACACCACTCACAGTGAGGACAGAAGTCCCTAACCCAATCCCAATCTTATTACATTAAGTGACCTTGTTGCACATCACGCTGGCCCTGCAAGTCTATCATACTATGTTGAGATGAAGTTATTTTCCATTAAAAAGTCTGATAGCCCATGGGTAGAAACTGTTCTTCAGCCTGTTGGTGTGGCTGGCTGTGCTTCTATATCTCCTACCCAGTGGTAGGAGAGTGAAGAAGTGCTGACCGGGGTATGAGTAATCCCTGAGAATTTTCCCCACTCTTCTAAAGCAGCGAGCCCTAAGGATATCATCTAGTAGTATCAGGGAACAGCCCACGATGTTTTGATTACCATAGGTTTTAATTTTTAAAAGGGCTAGGTTCAGTTTTTGGAATTTGTATTTTCATTAGCAACCTAAGAAATTAGGTCATCCCTGACTACTCAGCATCCATGCTGTTGATTCCAACTGTTGCCCAACTTATCTTCAAATACTTTTCCATGCTATGACAGAACTAGTTAGACAACTTTTTCTTTCATGGAATATTAACTCAATTGAGATAGATTAGCGTTCCTGTCCATTGGAAGAGTATCAAACAGAGATTGTCTTCTTTGTGGTAAACTATTTTATCATAGAGAATGTAAAATTCTTGACTGACCTTCCACTTTGGGTGTTGCTCCCAAACAGTGGTGGGATTCAATTTTTTTTTACTACCGGTTCTGTGGGCGTGGTTTGGTTGGCATGGCAGGGGAAGGATACTGTAAAATCTCCAGTCAGAGGTGGTATTTGCCAGTTCGCCAAACTACTCAAAATTTCCACTACTGGTTCTCCAGAACTGGTCAGAACCTGCTGAATACCACCTCTGCTCCCAAAGTACATTTGTAGGATATGAGTGTATTGCATGTCATATAATATGGTGAACAATTCTTGCCTGTTCCTCAGATAAGCAGGCTTTTTGAAGATGGCAATCCAAGGAATCCTTTTCAGTTAATCTACAAGTGCCTTTTGTAAATAACCATATAATTTATTTCCCAACCTGCATTTTTTAAATTTAACATTTTAAGTTATCATCCCAAATTCTTATTAGGCCCTAATGAAAAAAGGCTTGCATAATCCAGAGAGGGAGTAGTGCAGAAATAGATATCTGCAAATCAATTTTGTATTGTTGCCAAGAAAATTACATGGGTGTGTCCATGTAATCACAAAAGCAAAGTCAACTTGAGGGAGGGTTTAGTAGAAGAAGAGCTTTTTAAGCTGAAGTCCAATATTGTGCAATGCTCTTCCAAAAGGTTTATTGTCCTTTTTCTGTGCTTTGACCAAGTGTTCATAATAATTACAAGAAACTGTTCTCAGAAGCTATAGGTAAAAATCTTTTAAAAGTCCAAGTACAGAATATTTCTACTGGATTGCCCTATCCACTTACTGACATGGAGTTGAATTCTGAAAAGGCTAGGTTCTGTTGGAAGAAACATCCTTCTGTGTTCAGTTCTAAGTGGGGAAAAAGACACTGGAAACATGGAGGCTGTTTGGAAGGTTTAATGGTGGACAGGACCACATAGCCTGGAGCTCCAGAGTGAAAAGGAAGGATGATCACATGCTTCAAGGTGAAGGAATAGATCAAGAAAGGGACTGAGGTGCTGAGAGTGTCTGGGTTTTATAGCCTTTGTTGGGATTTGAATTGGAGCTTGTATTCTGATTGATTGTCAGACTCCCATGAGGACATGTACGGGCAACTATTGAGGAAGACAAACAGACTTTTGGGTATTTCCTTCTAGTGCAAATGCTTCGTCTCACAAAACATACATACGTAGAACCTCTGGGAAAAAAGCATTCACAATATAATAGTTTACAAATAATTGTCCAATTTTATTTAGCAATATGTTTTATGTGCTTGATAAATAAATCTTGGTATGCTTCCACCAATGTTGTGGAGACAGATAATAAAATCAACTAGACCAGTGTTTTCAAACTTTAAAATGTATGAACTCTCAGATTTCCCCAGCTAGTATGGTGAACCAGACTATAATTTCATTATTGTTCTAATATCCCACCCCATTGCAGAAAATCTCTACAAATAGTTCTCAATTTATACCATTCACTAGATCATTCAAAGTTACAGCGGCACTGAAAAAAAAGTGACGTATAGCCATTTTTTACACTTACACCATTGCAGACCCCCGTGGTCATGTGATCAAAATTCAGATGCTTGGCAACTGGTTTGTATTTATTATGGTTGCAATGTCCCAAGGTCATGTGATCATCTTTTGCAACTTTTGACAAGCAAAATCAATAGGAAAGCCAAATTCACCTAACAACTGTGTTACTAACTTAACAACTGCACTTAATAACTGTGACAAGAAATATTGTAAAGTGGGGCAAAATTGACTTAACAATTGTCTTGCTTAACAATGGAAATTACCACTCTATTTTCATCGTAAGTTGAAGAGTACCTGTGTTGGATTTCAAACTTCTATTATGAATGCTGATTATAGATATAAGTTTGAAGAAAGAGAAAACTAAGAATAATTCTGGTCACAGTTTCAAGAGGATGTGATCTTAGCAACCATGACCACAGTTACAAGAAGATGTGGTCTTGCAAACAAAGGAACAACAGCAAGTATTAAAGCTTAAAATATCCAAAACATTAGCAGGTATTATGTTCTGCAGGGAAAAGCCTCAAGACCACCTCACCCGACCTAGAAAATTAGCCCACCCATGATCTAGAAAATCTCATTAGCATCCTAAAATACTGTCTCCCATATGAGGTAATTTCATCCCTTAAGGAAGGAAATTGAGACAGTAATGAAATCACCTCAGACATTGGGAGAAGGCATTAATTATATACACCTGAGCATTAAGGAGAAACCAATTATAGCACTTTGCTTGTTTCCTATGATAAACTACAAAAAGCCATATATGACTTATTGATTGTGAGTCATCTTTTTACTGTTGTGCATTGATAAAAGTGTTTTAGGTCACAGTTTCACATGTCTGGTGAATTTAATTGGGCATCATTTCTGGGCAGAGGACTATGGTCCAATCACACGAGTTTATAGATATGACAAGTTACATATTGTTTTGGGAGAAATTTCATATTTGACATTTGAATATCTATTCAGTGAGTATCTTTTGTGGTCACTTCTTCATTTCAATTAGTAAACATCTAGCATTTATTTAGTGGTTCATAGTTTGTCAACATTTAGTTCTCTGTTCCAAAAAGGTCAGCAGACATTGTGGAAATATAAATAGCAGCCTGCCAAAAGATGGTCCCAAATGGACAACAGCAGTGGCATACCCAGTCAGTGTCACTGGGAGTTGAACAGCATACAGATTTGATAGATAGATAGATAGATAGATAGATAGATAGATAGATAGATAGACAGACAGACAGACAGACAGATAGATGATAGATAAATAGCAGATGACCCAAAAGTGGCTACACCAGGGATGCCAAACTCATAGTCACGTTGTCATCACATGACATATTATGACTTCCCCCCACTTCGCTAAACCAGGCATGGGCATGGCCAGTGCATGATGCATCTGACCCGTGGGCCAGGAATTTGATAGCCCTGGCTAGAGAATGCTGTATTTTCACTTTCACATCAGGATCTGAGACCAATTTATTGCAGAACACAATTGTTAGATCTGGGAGGATGGTTCAAGAACGGAGGCAAGACTCAGATAGCAACAACAGCTCTTTATTAGTGACTTCAGATCTGAGCAAACTATCCCAGCTGCAGCAGCCCCTTATATAGGGCTGGCTGCGGCTAGGCAGCCAATGAAGGCGATTTGAGTTTGCCGCTCTTGGCAGGGCCAATCGCGGCAGCCCATTTACTGGCCAATCGCATCAGTCTATGGTGACCAATCATGATCGGCTATTCGCGGGCCAATCAGAGTTGCAGGCTTTCGAGCCTGCTAGTCTGGAACACCCCTCCCCTCTCGGTTCCGTTAAGGGGTGGAGTAATATAGTCTCGCAGGTAGGCACAATTCCAATTGTGCATGTTCAAATTCGGGTTCAGATGGACTGTTTGCTGGATCTAGCAGGAACGGTGAACCGGTGCCATGGTTAGGGCTCTCCTCTGGTGCTCCCGGGGTGATAGAGTCCTCAGCTTCGTTGCTACTGCCATGGCTCCCTGGGCTCGCTGAACCTGCCTGGCTGCCATTTCTTGGCGAAGCGTTCGACTGCCCCGGCTCAAATACAGCGGGTAAGTGTTGCAAGTTATGGTGTGGTGATCTCAGTGTTAGTTCAGAGTAAACAGGTGTTGGTTCTAATTCTGGGTTCATGGCTTCCCCTCCCCCCCTGGTGTCAAAATTAGGGTCAGGGGTGGAAGTTGTGGTTAGTCTGGAGCGTAGCTGGTCAATATGGTGTTTCCATGCTCTGCCATCAGTGGTGAGTAGACGGTAGGAGCGGGGACCCGTAAGTTGAGTCACTTGAGTGGGAATCCAGAGGGGATCCCCAGAAAAGTTTTTCACAGATACAAGGTCTCCTACCTTAAAGGCACGGTGCTTGCTGCTGGAACCCAGGGGCTTTTCCAGGGTGTAGGCAGGGTGCAAACAGTCTAGTGGTGATCTGAGTTTCCTGGCCATCAGGAGTTCAG